>NC_056750.1:197521023-197741023 GCF_019279795.1 Protopterus annectens
AGTATTATAGATATAACCTTACGCTTCAAGAGAACACAGCTCTGAAAAAACTGTCCAGAGATACTAATATATCAATCAGACCAGCCGATAAAGGCGGAGGTATAGTGGTGATGGACAGCACTTACTACACTAATAAGATGCTAACCATGTTGAGTGAAACACAATTTTATGAGCCTCTAGCACTAGATCTCATTCCATTCTATATACATAGAGTACACTCTGCATTATTGCATTTATTGAATAGCAATTTGATTGATAACTCTCTCTTTCTGTTTTTAGATGTTCCTAAACCTACCATCCCCCTTATCAATGGTCTTATTAAAATACACAAGGATCCTATTGATCCACCCCTAAGACCAATTGTAGCTGGTAGGGGATGGTTAACAGAACCAGCCTCTATGTACATAGAGAATAATCTGAGACAGATAGTCGATGACAACATATATGTGTTAAAAGATACACGACAGTTTTTACTTGATTTATATACACATTTGAAAGGAATATCAGGAGAAGTGGATTTTATTTTTGTAACTATGGATGTTCAATCCCTTTTCACTGTCATACCTAACTCAGTAGGTATTGACATGGTAGAACGTTATTTAAGATGTGAAACTAACATGATTGATTCCAAGGTGAACCTTTTGACTTCTCTATTAAATCTGGTATTGTATAACAATGTGTTTTACTTTGAAGGGAGATGTTTTCTACAGAAGGATGGCGTAGCTATGGGCACGTCTTGTGCCAATAGCTACGCCAATCTCTTCATGGCAGAGTGGGAACATGAGCACATGTGTCCCTTACCTGCGTTTATAGAACACGTCTCTTTTTATAGACATTTTGTAGATGATCTGTTCTTTCTTTGGAAAGGAAGTCATCAAGAGCTATTATGCTTCATACAAACCATCAATTCATCTACAACATATTTGAAGTTTAGCTATGAGCTGTCTGTAAATAAAATATCTTTTCTAGACATCTTTGTAGAGAAATTACAGAGTGGGCTAATTAATACATGAGTTTACAGAAAACCCTGCCACATGAATACTCTGTTATATCGTACTAGTATGCACCCTCCCTATGTATTTAATAATATCATTAAAGGACAGGCCACCAGAGTCTCCAGGTACAATCCTAGTTCTGTTGGGTTTGATGATGATATGAAACAATTACATGATAGATTGATTGACCGTGGTTACAGTGAGAATGAGATATCTAGGGGCCTAGAGAGTATCTCTGGGTCCAGGACAGGGATGGCTGCACCATATTTCTCTGATATAGGATCATATCTAACAGATAGATCTGATGTACCTGTTACATCCACTGCGAATCGTACATCTTTCTCCATTTTTTATACCAAAGATGTTGGTTACATCAAAGACATAGTCAAGACACATTGGAATGTCTTGATGGTAGATCCGTTGGTCAGAGATACTTTGGGAGAAACACCTGCTTTTAGGCACAAAAACAAGAAAAATCTCAAGAGTATATTATGTGACAGGAGACCCATAGATCATTCCAGTTTTAATGTAACAAATGGGACATATAGATGTAGACACTGTAATTTTTGTGAGTACATCAATCCTAGCCCCACTTTTGTACATCCCGTCACTCAACACCAGTTTTTCATCAAAGCATCTGGAGACTGTATGACCAATAACATAGTCTATTTAGCCACCTGTTCTTTGTGTCCATCCTTTTATGTTGGAAAGACCAACAGGTCTTTCAGAGATCGCATACGTGAACACCTGTACAGCATAAGAATGGCACACAAACACAATGCTTTAGCAAAACATGTTATTGAGTGTGGTCCTTTGCACACTTTTAGTTTCAGGATTTTAGAGAGAATTGACATTAACAGTAGGGGTGGGGATGTTAAGACGCACACAGAAGGTAGGGAGAATTTCTGGATCATGAGATTCAGATCCGATACCTCACCAGGTTTAAACGTTAAACTTTCAGTCAAACCTTTTTTGAAGATGAGGAGATTAAAGGTACACAAATGAGGTTTTTATACATATAGTTCAGCTCCTCTCCTCACATATTTTATTACATTTTATATGCGTAGTGTTTCATATATATATATAGTTTTTTATATATATGCAGTATTTTTTATATATATGCAGTATTTTATATACATGCAGTTTTTTATTTATACATATACATATATACAGTTTTTAATATGTACAAAGGTACAACAAATGTTTTTAACATCAGTGACTGTATAGTTATGTTGGCGTTTTGTATATAGCTGTTATAATTATCTTTACAATTATTTCTATGTCATACAGCTTTAATACTATAATAGTTTAATTGGCTTTCCCGCCATTTTAGTATATATATTTTACTAGTTTGAAAATTATAGTGTTGAGTCTGATGAAGCCTGAAGAGGTGAAAGCGCTAACTCGTTCTGCTTTTGAATAAAGCTTTTTTGCAATATTTGAACGTTGTGGATCTGGACTTTTTACACCAAGTGTTTTACGTGGATATCTGTGGGTTTATAAGAAGATTTCATATCCTGTGCTGCCACGTTCCGCTCCGCTGCTGTATTATTACCTTTTTTACTTTATTGTTTTATATTACATTTGTATAAATATGATTTTCTAATTTTTTCAGAGCTTTCCTATCTAGATTTCCCCTATTAAAGGGCTCTAGCCTAGACTAATCTGGTCAACAAATGGAATGAATGAATGGGTGAAAATATAAATAAATGAACGAATAAATAAGCAAGCAATAATAATGCCATTTTTTATATATAAGGCACCTTCCTTATGCACTGCAATACCAACAGCACTGTTGTTCTTATCCTGCTGCACATCCTGAGAACACTTGCTAGTGCTAGTCACAAAAATTACAGGATGATACAGCTGCATCATAACACTCCCAATCATCTTACTGTTCCCCTTATACCACCTGCAGGAGCTCCTCTCTCATTTATTTTATTTATTGCTTTGCTGATCTGATAATCATACCATCTTATCACTCTAACTGTACATAAATTATAAGCATTCTTTTCTCCTTGTACATAAATGATGTGTAAATTTCTTTCCCCTATTTTTTGTATAAATCATATGTATGCTCTTGGATTCTTTTTTCATTCATATGTGTTAAATAAAATTAAGAATTCAATACACAGGAGGTTCAGGTTCAAAAGTTTATTAGTGTATACCAGGAGGCAAAAAACGTACAAGTACAGAATTTTGTCTAACATGAATCAGGATATACACAGATTTTATAATCTTTACATTCAAGTTGTGCCCATCTTACTGACGTGGTATGTCACAGGGCATCTACATCACTTTAGCTTACAGTCTTCTATTCATAAAAACTGCGATGCTGTATATTTTAAAAAAGTTTTCCTCTGGTAACAATACGGCCTTGCTATCCACCTGGTCAGACATAATGTCTTTCTGTAAAGTTACTTCTTCAAGGTTTCACATCAGTTTGAATACAATAGTGGATTCAATCTTCTAATACGCATCTTTGCTCACTGTAACACTTTCCCACCAGCTGCATGCTATCTTAGTAACACATATACAAGGCCAAATCATCCCAGCAGGAAAGAGCAGAAGATTTCATTATTTCACATATTTAATTTCCTGACCCAGCAGATAATCACTTGTGAAAAGCATAAACATTAAAACTTGCTAAGCTAGAAACTGCCAGGGTCAGAGGTCAATTTGCTTCAAGCCACACTGCAGTTTCAAAACTACTTACATTTACACATGAATTTATCCTTTCTGTTATATGATTAATAGAATAAAATGCATCACATACTACTTTGTTTTTAAACTAGCATTTCACATATATTCAAATACATATTTTTCTAACATTTTCCCTCCAATTAATACTTTTTATTCTATTTTGAAGTATGTATAATGTCATTTCATCTCCCAACCTCTTCCACTAAGGATTTTCAGCTAGGTGAGTCATTCGATCTATACTTCAGAAAAAATGTCATCTGAGATCAATTTTTCAATCTCAATATCTTGGTACAAAGTTTCAGTAACAGATACATCAATAAAATCATTAATTAATCTTTTCATGCAGGGAATTCCACAACAAACACATGCTCCTATTAGGAGTATACCCACACAAATGGCAATCAGAATATTCATTAGGATGGAACCCCACCCCCCAAATAGATTCTGGAAAAAGTTCGTCAGTGGGTTTGGGCCTGGTTCAGTCATGGCTGATACTTGCTGAATTACCTCTAGGTGGTTGTTAATTTCATGCCTATTGTCTGGTATGTAAGCACAGCATTCTTCTTTGATAAGCGCGCACGTACCACCTCTCGCCGCTAGGGTGAAGTCAAGAGCCATTCGATTTTGTAGCACAACAGTTCTCATTGCATTCAGTTCATCAGTCACCAGTTCTAGGGCAGAGAAAGTTGCATTACTCATTACTTCGAGAAGTTTCGACAACTTCCTCGGCTCCCAGATCGATTTGACTGCTCCATATGCTGGGAATATTCCTGCCCAAGATATAACACTGTCACTCAAGTCCATATGAGTCAATTTACTTTTATCTTTTACGCTATTATGGTCTTTCCAGCCAGCCTCGATCCGTCCAACTGGATTTACAGGTTTCTCGACTGGACCTCCAGGTTTCCGAGCTACTTCTCTTACGTTTCGTATCTTACCCAAAGGTAATTCTGCAGTATGTCTTATTGCCGGAACCAGATAACCCAAAAAACAACTGCCAGACCAATTCTCAGGTAACCATTTATATGCTTTTTTCCCACAAATAAAATAACAGTTTTCTACTTTAGTACTAATACGCATTAACCCTGCATAAAACATTTTCTGATCTATAACTGACAATTGTTTAAACAAAACAGGATTCTTGCGAATGTCATTCATGGTTGTTTTCAGTGAGTTCAAATATGAGTCATAATTAGTATTGCAAAGAATATTGCCATTACTATTCTTAATATAACACCGGTAAGATATGGTTATATTACAATTGCTCCAGCCCACCTGGAGAGTATCATTTTTGTAAAAACATACAATTCCTTTTTGTGTGACAGGTAAAAATAAAGCTATTTTGTCCTGTGATCTCACAGTTCCTGTATCAAAGAGTAAATTCTCCCAAGTCTCATTTATCCCCAAAGGGACAGCGGACATTATCAGTCCTCCATATGCTGTTGGTATAGCTGCACAAACCCAGCAATTTGAAATGTTCATAGTCTCTGCATATACACGCTTCATGGCTAGGTATGTGTTAAAATTTGGATGCCAGTCTATAGACGTTTCGTCACGTCTTCCCACTTTCACTTGTGTGGTTGAGTGTAGGAAAAACCACAACAAGAGGAAAATTGTCACAATTATAGTCAATAAATGTATACTCAGCAAAATGATTATGCAACATCTCTGGGGTTGATCTAAATTTCTATTCGCTTTGTTTTTGGCCATCTTGCCCTTGTTGTATATCAGTCACAAAGTTTTTATCAAGTTGAAAGTTCTTTACCGGTTTGCAGTGTGTCAAATGAACCCAGGACGTCCTCTCAGCCACTCTGACTGCAGTAGGCGTTGCCAACAGTACCTGGTACGGCCCTTCCCACTTCGGACTCGCCCAATTTTTCCTTTTCGTCACTTTCAGCCACACCCACGTCCCGGGGGCCAAAACTGCTTCCACCGGTCTGGTCTGTTCCTTATCTGAAAAAGAGTTAAACTGCAAAACAGATTTATTTGTTAACAGTTTCCTCATATAACTAGCTAATGAACTGTCAGCCTCTTGCTCTGCAGGCATGAGAGCTTTCCACTGAGGCACATAATATGCTCTCCCAAAAATCATTTCAAAGGGAGTCAAACCCTTCACATTTGGAACCGTTCTCATACTCAGCAGTGCTAAAGGCAGACAGTGTATCCAATTCTTTTGGGTTTCTTCAACTAACTTCCTAAGTTTATTCTTAAGAGTACCATTGTACCTTTCCACCAGTCCTGCTGACTGTGGGTGGTAGGCGCAATGGTTTTTCAAGGAGATACCAAAAAATCTCCCAAGTTGTTGGATTGTCTGGTTCACAAAATGTGTGCCGTTGTCACTATAAATCCTTTCCGGAATGCCAAATCTACGGATTACTTCTTTTATCAGGGCTTTTGCCACTGTTGCTGCATCCGGATTTTTGGTTGGAAAAGCTTCTACCCATTTAGAAAACATATCTACAATAACTAAACAATATTTCTTCCCTTCACACATTCAATTCTATGAAATCCATACAAATAGTATGGAATGGATACGGTGGTATAGGAAAACTTCCTTGCTTAGGTTTAAATGCCCCTTGTGCATGATGCTTGTTACAAGTATGACAAGCTGCACAAAATTTTTTTGTGTAATTTGTGAATCCATATGTTTGGAATGTTCGGTTTACTAACTGTACCATCCCCCCTGTTGAGACATGGCACTGCCCATGGCTCAATAAGGCTGCATATCTAAATAAATTAGATGGCAATATCGGTTTCTTCTCTTTGGAAATGTACAGTCCATTTTCAAGAATTGCGCCTTGTTTTTCCCATTTCCGTTTTTCTGCTTTCGTAGTAAGTGTCTGCATTGTTTTTAACATGTCTAAATCTAAAATCTCAGAGGGTTGTAATTCCTCATTCAAAAGTAAAGTTTCTGAGTCTGAGGCTGCTTGCTTTGCAGCTGCATCAGCTCGTGCATTGCCTTTCGAAATCTTATCCTGTTGTTTTGTATGAGCTACACATTTACAAATAGCTACTTTGGTAGGTAACTGAATAGATTCTAATAATTCCAAAATAATTGCGCATGATTAATTGGTTTTCCACTAGATGTTATCATTCCTCTATTTTTCCATTGTTGCGCAAATACATGTACTGTAGAAAAAGCATACTGACTATCAGTATATACGTTTACACATTTGTCTTTTGCTAAAGCACATGCCCGTGTCAAAGCTATCAATTCTGCTGCTTGTGCAGATAAGTTATGTGGTAAGGATTGGGCTTCTAGAATTTCAGTGTCTGTAACTACTGCATACCCCACTAGATTCTTTCCTGTAGGGCCCCTTCTGCATGAGCCGTCCACGTAATATGTCACCTCAGCATCATCCAAGGGCATATCTGTAAGATCTTGTCTAGGCAAGGCTAATTGTTCAATCTCCTGCAGGCAGCTGTGCAGTGTGCCATCCGCAGGAGTTGGAAGTAATGTTGATGGACTTTAATGTCGTACATCGTTCAATTGTCATATGAAGTTGGCTCAGCAGTATAGTCATACATGAAAGATGTCTAGCAGGAGAGAGATATGCTACTTTTTCTTGCAGTAAAAGTATTGCGACTGCATGAGGCACTCTCAATGTGAGAGGGTGGAATAACACCACTGAGGCTGAAGCCTGTACTGCCATTGCAGCTGCAACTACTGCTTGTACACAGTGAGGCAAAGATTGTGCCACTGGGTCTAACTGCGATGAATAATAGACTATGGGGCGTTGCTTGTCCCCATGTTGTTGCATCAGCACTGACGTCATATATTCTTGCTTGCAATCTACGGTCTGAAAGAACCGTTTGCGATAATTTGGGAGTCCTAAAACTAATGAAGAAGCTATCAACTGCTTCAACCTGCAGAAAGCCGTTTCTGCTTCAGGTGTCCATTGTAAAATATCTTGTGCTGCCATTGGTGTCTTATATATCAAGTCAGTCAGTGGAGCAGATTCCAAAGCATAATTTGGTATCCAGCTCCGACAGAAATTAGTTGTACCCAAGAAAGACATCATTTCCTTCTTGGTTGCTGGTTTGGGTGCTTGCAAAATTGCTGTTTTTCTATCCTCGTCTAATATTCTACCCTCATTGGATATTACATATCCTAGGTATCTAACTTGTTTTTTCCAAAGTTGTAACTTACTTTTGTTTACTTTGTGTCCTTGTGTTGCTAAAAATTTCAATAACGCTACAGTATCCTCCCTGCATTGTTGCTGGGTGGGGGCTGCTAGCAAGATGTCATCTACGTAAAGTAGAATCTGACTACCTCCTGGTGGGGTAAACCCTGCCAGGTTGCTAGCCATTTCTTGTGCAAATATTGTTGGGCGCTCACAATATCCCTGTGGTAGTCGAGTATAGGTATACCTTTTACCCTGAAATGTAAATGCAAACCATTATTGACTATCAGGATGTATAGGTATTGAAAAGAAAGCATTACTGATATCTACCACAGAAAAATATTTTTGTTGCGGTTTCAAATCGTTTAACAAAGTATGTGGGTCTGGCACCGTGGGTGCTCTGGGTATCACTGCATTATTCACAGCTTGTAAATCTTGAACCATCCGCCATTCCCCGTTTGCTTTTTTAACAGGAAATAGGGGTGTATTACATGGTGAATCAGGAGATTCTACCAGTACTCCTTCTTTGAGTAATGCTGCTATTATAGGCTTGATTCCTATTTCTGCATCTTTTCTCAAAGGGTATTGTCTTTTCTGTGGTCTAAATGCTGATTTTGGTGTAATTGTAACTGGTCCTGCTGTTTGAATAAGTCCTACATCTGACTTTCCTGTTGACCAAAGAGTCGTTGGAATTTCACATAAAGCTTTTTCTTCTTCTTCTAATAAAAATGCTAATCAGCTGTCCTCGCTAGATTGCAAGTGTACAGCTGGATGTGTATGTGTCAACCTATTCAGTTTTTGTTTCTGTATCCCTTGTTCTGACAGTTCTAAGTCAGTCTGTTTCTCCCATCTTGTCACCTTTTCTCCTAAGTCTGCCTATTTTACATTTTTGTTCTTTGTCAAGCTGACATGTGGTAATCGATTTGATCTATATAATGCAAGGAATTCTTGAGGTAATGAACCGCTAACTACACTGTTCCCCTCAGTTTCCCAGTACAAAGTACGTAAAACCAGTCTAGTTGCACGATTTCTGAACAATTCCTGCTCATACTCTCTATCAGGTCCTGGTGTAGTACAGTAGTATAGAGTACAGTGTAAAAAATGCTGTCGATCCGTGTCGAGGGAGGGGGCTTTACTGATGGCTACGTTCATCAGTTCCTTGGTTACTGCCCCTGGACCAGTCGTGACTAGGTCCTGGCTGTACCAGTAAAAAGTTTCACCCTCCGATCGCACCACAAAAGTATCCATTTGCCTCTGCGCTTCCATACCTTGTACAGTTGGAACTACTGCTATGCCAAATATCTGCATATGGTCCCTGCCCAATAGGTTCACTGGACACTTTGCAGAAACGACAATTTTACTTCTTTGGGTCATACCTGAAACAGGGTCGGTTATTGCTATATCATGGGAAAGTGGTTCCCTGTATAGCTGTCCGTTTGCAGCTTTTACCAGTATATAATCAGGTGATTCAGAATGTTCTGGTAACTTGGAGGGGTGTATCAGGGTCCGTGATGCTCCTGAGTCACACAGGAATTTGACTTCCCTTCCCTTCACCAGAAGTGTGACTTCCGGTTTCGTATCTGCTAAGTAGAGCTCTAGGCTCAATAATGCTAAATCTAAAATTTCACTTTCTTCATCCTCCATATCTACTTACACTTCCTCTATTCCTTCTATCACATTTACATTTCTTTTCTGTTTTTTAACTTCTCCTGATGATTTCTGACTTTCGCATGATGTATCTTCACTATCATATAGTCAGTCCTCATCTCCCTTATCTTCTGTAATTACCTTTTTGTTCTGCTTACAATCCCTTGCTAGATGTCCCTTTTTCCCGCACTTAAAGCATTCACCTCTCTTTTTCCTCTCTTCAAAATCTTCTGATCGTTTGTCAGACTGTTTATTTCCCTGGGCATTCTTCTTGCCCTTTTTACCTGATTGTAACACAAATACTTCAGCTCCGTCTTCAGCAGTGAAGACTTGCGCCTTCTTTTTCTTCTTACTATTAAAATGTCTTTCAGCATGTCTAGCGTATTCAAGTAAGGCTTGTAGCCTACCTGTTCGATGGTCTATCATATGCTTCATAATGAAGCTACTAATAGGTGCAATGCAACCTTTCAAAAATGCATTTTTTAATTGTTGTTCATATGGGGAATCATTCGTTTGGTTTTCAGGAACCGACATACCGCTATGATTATTAAAACATTGCAATAATCTAGCATAGTATCCATCTATTGTCTCATTTTCCTGTTGTATGCATTGATTAATGCAAGTCCAGTCTGCTCTAGGTTTCCATTTCTCAGAGATTCGGTCTGTAAGACCTTTCACTCTGTTGTCTAATTCTGCGTCACTATGTGGGAGTGGTTTGAACTCTGCATTACGAGGATTCCAGGTGCCACAAATCATGTGCCAATCTGGACCTATAATTTGTCTTACTACTTTTTCTACTTCTTCCCCATTCAAGTGGTAACTCAACCTCATACCTTGTAAATCTTCTAAAAATTTCGTAAAATTAAATTTCGGATGGGGGATTCCCTCAGTAGCTTTCCGGATATCCTCCGGTGTCCATGGTCTATATACCAAGAGTGTTGGGTTCTGCCCTTCCTGTCCTGCCTGGTGGGCATATTTCTTCCTCACTCTCGTCCTGTAGGTTTCTTTCTATTTGATATGATTCTGCATCCCTATGTATTTTACGTGTCCGGGACCTAGTTTCAATAGGATCTCTATGGTCTTGCTGAGACTTCAGGATAACGCGGAGGCGGACCATCCTGTCCACTCGCTTCATATCCTGAAAAGGGTAAAGGAGGGGGCAAGGGAGGAGGAGCTGTTGCTATTACTAAGTTATTATCTTCTTTGTCTAAAAATAATGTTTTCGCATTTGTAATCTTCTGTTCTCTACGATTTGCTTCCTCAATCCACCTGTGTGCCTGAGGAATGCCTAATTGGTGTTGCTTTTTTGCCTGACCTCCCGCATCAGATTTAAGTTGCTTATGGAGTTTAACTAGTGAAGTTTTCTCTAGTTTACCATCAAATTCATATTTGTTAACCCATTTTGTATAATACCTAACGTTATCGGAATGCTGTAATTGCATGTATTTTGCGTCCTCGGTTAGGGGCGGATCTCGCGATGTTTTACTGCACTGATTTCCCATGGTAAAAGAAATGTTACGTAACCCTTCTTATCACGTGATATCGAAAGTTCAGTTCCTTTTCACAGTTTATCTAGAATAACTGCCTACCTTATTCTGTTACCCTGATCTATGACCAAATATACAGTACTTCCTTTTGTCCCTGATCTGCATAACAAATCTTGACAACAATATTTACTGTAACCTAGTCCCTGATCTAAAACAGAAAAAAGGCAAAATCTTCCTACCTGAGCCTCCGGTATTGAGTCGTCCAGGATCCGCTCTTCGGCCACAGATCAGAAAGTGGCCAGCCTCTTTAAACGACAATTCAGTCGGAGGTCTTTTCACCCAAGAAGAACCGTTTCGGTAACTTCTCCTGCGCAGTATTCGACCACCGGTAGACTCTGATCTGCAGCTGTCCGAGGGATTTCTGGCTCGAAGGACCAAACTGTTAAATAAAATTAAGAATTCAATACACAGGAGGTTCAGGTTCAAAAGTTTACTAGTGTACACCAGGAGGCAAAAAATGTTCAAGTAAAGAATTTTGTCTAACATGAATCAGGAAGTACACAGATTTTATAATCTTTACATTCAAGTTGTGCCCACCTTACTGACGTGGTATGTCACAGGGCATCTACATCACTTTAGCTTACAGTCCTCTATTCATAAAAACTGCGATGCTATATATTTTAAAAAAGTTTTCCTCTGGTAACAATACGGCCTTGCTATCCACCTGGTCAGACATAATGTCTTTCTGTAAAGTTACTTCTTCAAGGTTTCACATCAGTTCAAATACAATAGTGGATTCAATCTTCTAATACACATCTTTGTTCACTGTAACACTTTCCCACCAGCTGCATGCTATCTTAGTAACACATATACAAGGCCAAATAATCCCAGCAGGAAAAAGCAGAAGATTTAATTATTTCACATATTTAATTTCCTGACCCAGCAGATAATCACTTGTGAAAAGCATAAACATTAAAACTTGCTAAGCTAGCAACTGCCAGGGTTGGAGGTCAATTTGCTTCAAGCCACACTGCACTTTCAAAACTACTTACATTTACACATGAATTTATCCTTTCTGTTATATGATTAATAGAATAAAATGCATTACATACTACTTTGTTTTTAAACTAGCATTTCACATATATTCAAATACATATTTTTCTAACAATATGCATGTTTTTTTATTTTTTTATAGTTCTCAAACTAACTTTGGGCAGTTTAAAAATTCTAATCATATGCTATGTTAATAATGGTTTATATTTTAATATGCAAACAATGAGCTTTTCTCCCCATGCCTCTGCTGAAAAGGGATTCTGCCCAGTCAGACTACCCTGGTCAACAAATCAAAATAAATAAATAAATAAAATAAATGGTAAGTGTACAGATAAGTAAAGACAATGTTGAGCCGTGACCCAAGTCAAAATGCAAGAAAATGAGTATATAGTGCTATAATCTTAAAAGCAAATACAGTAATTAACATGCTTTTTTTAATAGGCTGCCACCAAGTAGCTAGTGTTTATACAGTTGCTATAGTTAAATATTTATTAAGTATGTGCAGTAGCATTTCATCTGAATGTTAGAACAATGGTGCATCAGCACAGCTTTGGCAGTTTTGTTTTACGATAGGTTTCTAGGGCCTTAGTGAAGGACATATCTTTAGAAGAATGGACATCAGATGTGGCCAAGGCCTTATCACCTGAGAATAGCTTGTTGTGTGGAAAGAAGATCTTTAGAAGAAGCAGAAGAAGAAATGAGTCTGTGAAGATTGTGCAAAACTAGCAGAGTGAGGTATGGCGAGACGTTTAGAAGTTTTGAAATAATTGAACGTGAAGTTAATAACATGAATGTACACTTTCTGTGTGTTTGCTTTTCATGTTTAGAAATACAGCAATGTTTGTTATACACAGACATGTTTTATTAAGCAGAGATTGAAGGACATTAGTGTTACATACTGATCATGAGGAAATGCTAAGGTCATACTCAGTATGATGGAGAAAATATATGTTAACAAGGGTTCATCTAAAAGAGGTAAGGTAAACTCATTTGATACAGAAGTCAGTACATTAAAAGCTTGTTCCTCAATAATTTACTAAAAGCAAAGAGCTCAATGTGGCTTTTGAGATGGCCATGCTTGGGACTTTACTCCATTCATGCACCTTTTACTGTGTAAAATGAGACTGGAGGTTTCTGCAATTCAGAAAAAGGGTGAACCCCTGAACACCATCATCTAATTCAAAGAATACTTTGCAGTGCATGGAGAGCACTGATTATGCTCTGATATTCAGAAAAAGACAAATGAGTTAAGTGCAAGAGTGGGGCGAGACCTGACCTTAACAAATGTTAAGCACCCCTGCTAAAGCTGTTAAGATCGGGTATCATGCTTGGCAGTAAAATCTGCCTGTACTTACCAGCAAAGGACAGCAGCAGAATAAAACACTTGTTTCTGCTTGCTGTCCATCAATAACTTGTCTTGACTTCATGTAATAAATGTAAAAGTTACCAGAATGAGAGGATGTGTGTGTTCATTTGCATTTTCTAATAGTCATTATTTAGGTTCATAGGAGGTTACTAGGCTAGCAGCTCTAGAGCCTTTACAAGCCCTATCCATGTTAATCCCAAGTATCCCCATTTGCTCTTTTTGGGTAGTTTGCAGAATGAATTTATGAACACTGCGGATCTGTGATCAACACCAGCTACACCTGTCCGCGATGGACATGGGTGCCACCCCAGGGGTGAATTTGCAGTCTCCCATCCGATTATCTAGGTTCTGTTTGACTAGGGTCAATGAGGAGCTCTGTTTCATGTGAATAGGAATTCTATTCCAGAGAAGCAGCAGTCTTTGGGAGACATATCTGTCTCTCCAGAATATTCTGTTAATGTCACAAGCTAGGATGAGATCCCTAGAGTGAGTGATTCTTATGCCATTTGACTTTCAGATGTGCAGCATTTCCATTAGGGCAGGGTCGCAGATTTCCATATAGGCCAGGCAAAACTCACCCCTCAGCAGCCTATAAGTAAAGTGACAGTGCTTTTAGCCCATCCAAGTAGGTCATGGTTTGGAGTCCCTGTATTTCCTTAGTGAGAAACCTCTGAGGTCTCTCCAGCTGCTGCAGGTGTCTGGTGAGGTACAAGCAAAAGGGTGCATTATAGTCTATTAGTAGTCTGTTGAGGGTCGAGTGCAGTGGAGTTATAACATCCCTTGACCTGGATGCTATGTCCTTATTTATAAGGTGCACTACATAGAAGGTTTTCCTTACCACTGTGGAACTTGGTGGTCAAAGTTCAGATTGCTATCAACCTGTGTTTCCAAGTCTCACACCACTGGGCTGGAACTCAGGAGGGATGCTGTCAATATTGTAATTTCTAGGGAATTCCATTTTGCCAAATGGAATAATAATGCATTTTTTCACATTTAGTTTTAGACCATAGTTTTAGCACCAATTTGTTTGTGTTAGCCCTTCTTGTAATATATTGACATCATTGGGAGGATTCAATAATTGCTCCCAGTTTGCAATAATCAGCAAACTTGGTGAGCCAAAGGCCATCCACTTTGGCTTAGACTTCTGAGAAATAGATGCCAAACAGTAAGGTGCCCAGCACAGACCCCTGTGGTATCCCACTTGTGAGGGGTCTACTGGTGAAGGTGGAGTCACCAATTTTGATAGAGTGTGTTTTGTCAGTGAGCCAGTTAGCTACCCATCTAGTAATATAAGGGTTAATCCCTATCTGTGAGAGTTTCTCAATGATTCCAGAGTGGGGAGCTATGTCAAAAGCCTTGGCAAGGTTGAGATAGGCTGTGTGGACTGCCTTACTTCGCCCATGGCTTTGGTGACATTCTCAAATAAGTCTACCAGGTTTAACAGCATGATCTAACCATAACGAAGCCAAACTGGGTTGGGTCCAGTGTTTAGAGGTTGCTTATGTCCTTGATGATGTGGCAAACCAAAATGCTGCCAGCCCATCTAACTGGAATTCTGCAAATAATTATATGTCACTTAAAAATATTAATATGATTTATATAGAAATGTGACACTGCCAGCCCAGCTATTTGGAATTTTTTAAATAATCATATATCACTTGAAAATATGACTATGATTTATACAGAATTGTGAGGCTGTCAGCCCAGCTATCTGGAATTTTGTAAATAATCATATATCATTTGTGAATATTAATATGATCCATAGGCTTGTCTTACAAATGTAAGAGAACTATATATGTGTATATTAAACTACTGGTGCAGAAATGTGTGTTGAACTGTATGTTCTATACTGAGCTTCAAGAATGTAACCACAGTGTACCCTACTGGAAAAGAACAGAGCTAACTTGCAAACTCTAAGAAAATAAGTAAACTGTTTTATGATTTGTTATCTCTGTTTTAGCTCAGAGCAGACACAATGTCTAGAATTAGAGGTGTTCCTACTGTCTTGAAACAGAAATAATTACCAGGTTTTAAATGTAAAAGTGTTTAACTGTTTTATGACTTCCAGTTCTAGGCAAACTTCTGAGAGATATGTACCTCTAATAAATTCTAAGTTTCTGTTAGTCTGGGAACTGAAGGCAGGTAACAAAGAGTGATGTCATCCCAGCTAACACAGCAGTAATGTGTATTATTAATTTAAGAACGATCTCAGAGAGTGAGTCTGTGCATTTTGTATTTGTCTTTGGATCTGACAACATCCTCTCATCAGCACTTGCCTTTCTAATAATAAGTAACTAAATTACAGTGATTTCTCTTAGAGCTAGATAAGAATATAGTAAGATTAGTTTAGATGTTTTCTGTAGTTATTTGAGACTGCCCCGCAATGTTGTTTTAAAATATTTCCTGTGATTCTGAACTCTGTAGTCACTGTGCTGAGTTACTGAATATTGTCTTGTTCTTTTAATATTTATTATTAAATATATTTAAACCTTTTTAATTGTGGCTGGTTTGTTTAGAGATATTTTAGCACTTAGAGTACTTGCATATGTATTTGGTGACACCATATAGGCCACTCCTAAACAGCCTTGGCCTTGGTCACACTTACCATTTGGATAACAGTAACACTACACAGTAAGATTGGTCACCCTTTGGGAAGAGCCTTAAAGTAGCTGATAAGGGGTTCTGGTGACATTGCTAACTACCCTTATGGTCTGGGCAGAAGGGGGCATAGCTAGTAAACCTGTGCCAGCCTTTACCAGGGGTGTGTTTGTGTGTAAATCAAATATCAAAGTGTGTGTGTGTGTGTGTGTGTGTGTGTGTGTGTGTGTGTGTGTGTGTGTGTGTGTGTGTGTGTGTGTGTGTGTTTGTGTGTGTGTGTGTCAGCTACTTAGGCAGGGACACAAAGCACTGGTTGGACAGAGAGAGTGCTGGCAGGACTTGCCTTGGAACCCTGGCTAAGGACTCTATAGCTGTGCCAGTGGGGAGTCTTACTGGGGATCTGGAGAAAGAGGGAGAAACTAGCCCCAGACTGACTGTGATCTATGTGTGCTCTTAAGGGAAATTGTACTTTACTGTGTGTGTACTTGTCATCCTCCCAATGTGTATGTCCCTCACTGGTGCTAGTGGTGAGGATTGAGGCTCCTTGATTACTGGGGCAGTGCAGGGGCATCACAGATGATAAGGTCCAAGATAATTCTTTCCATGACCTTGCAGATGAGTCTGGTTAGACTTATGGTTCTGTAGTTCCCGGGGTCAGTTGATGCCCCCCCCCTTTATGCAGGGGGATTACTGGTGTTGTTCTCCATTCTACAGGAACATAACCAGTTCTCAAGTTATGATTAAAGAGAATACCAAGTGTGTCCACTAGGTCTTGTTTTAGATTGTTTAGTAAACAACCTGGAATATTAACTGGTTCCACTGAGGCCATGTTTTTGGCATTGGCGAGCACAGAGATGACCTGTTCTCTAGAGATACTAGGCATCAGGCTGGTGTCAGGTATGCTTTGGGATATGGTTGGTGGGGATAGGGGTGAAGTTTGTGCTGAATCTTTCACCTAGCAGGTTGATGATATCTTACAATGTATATAAATTATCTCATCTGCAACCAGTTTGGCACATAGCTGGGCATTCCTTTTAAACTTTGGATATAGTTAAAGAATGCCTTATGATTATCCTTGGCTAGGGATGCAATTTCAGTTTCGTAATTTGCTTTAGAAGACTTTACAAGATTTCTGATTTTATTGTTTAGGCTTATGAGGGAATGCTTCCTCTGTAGAATGATATCTCCTGTTTTTGGACAACAGTTTCTTCCTCTTGTAATATAATACGTTTATACTTGAAGTCCACCATGGTGGCTTGTTTTTACAGGAAGACCTGGATTTAATCCAGTCAGGTACAGCAAAGTTTATGCAGTTGCTTAAGTGTTTGTAGCGGGCATTTGTGTACACTTTTGCATAGTGATCATTGATGTCTGTAATTGCAGGTGGTATGAAGCTTTTTATATCATCGCTTAGTAGGCTGTAGTTAGCTTTGGTAAAGTTTTTTATAATTTTTGTTCCTGTGAACATGTCTGCTCTAGTAGTTACTTCAAACAAGACTAATATGTGGTCTGACCTAACCAGGGAGGGCATCATGCATGAGGAAGTACAGTGACCCCCCATGTTGGTGAGTACTATGTCCAGAACATTAGAGACCCTAGTGGGGGTGCAGACTATCTGTTCCTGAGTATTTATGTTAAAGTCCAGGAACCTCTGGGTGAGCATGTTTTTGCTCATGTATGTCTCCTAGTCTATGGAAGGATATTTGAAATTTCCCATGACTGGGGTGTTGGGCTGTATGGTGAGGAATTCCAGTAAATTGAGGTAGATGGTGTGCTTATCCTGGTTCATGATGGGGGATCAATCGCTAGCAATGATGTGGTATGGTACTTTCCCAGTAGTTAATTGGACATGGAATAGTTAGAGAGAGAGTCATGCTGTTTGACCAGTCTTGAAGTGTATTTGGTTTTAATGAAGATGGATACACCTCCACCTTTGGTTCCTTCATTCTCATTTTGAGGTCTGAATGTGTAGAAGGCATTGTAGCCTTGCACAGCTTGTGTGCTGTTAGTGGCCCTGAACCATGTCTCAGTAACAGCACAGATGTCATCATCTTTCATGGTGGGGGGTGCTTTCGGGGAATGCAGTTTCGTGTTTAAACTCCTAGCATTAAGCAGCATGACTCTAAGTTTGTCTCAATTACATTGCCTAAAAAGACACTATGTGGGAAGCAAGGGTCTTTGTCGGTATCCAAACGCCTAGTGGAGACAGGTGTGGTCTATCTCTAGTAAAGCAGTGAGGTCTGTCTACCACATCCTCACAGGCTGACAGATATTGAATCCCCCTGGACTGAACCCAGAAGCTAAGCCAATTGTTGAAGTCAATCATTTTTTGTTTTTATTGTGGCATCATCCTGGGTGAGGGTAGGATAATGATTAGGGCTAGAGGCATACCTATCTGGGATACATAATCAGAGAGTTGCATCATCTCTCTCTCTCTTCATATAGTTCAGAAAGTTACAACTCAAGTCATTCACTCCATCATGAACTACAACAGAGTTATAACAGTACTTGTTGTTAAGTGACTAAAGTGCATGCATGATTTGTTGGATCCTGGCACCTGATAGGCAGCTGACTGTGACCTTCTCTTTGTCCAGTCTGGTGAGAGGGACATCTGTGCGTCTCACTATGGAGTCACATATGACCAAGACATTTGATGTGTTTTGCCTTAGGGGCTTATCTGTTGAGACACGATGTCCTTCGTGGTTCACTGTTGCAGTCATCACTGTAGGGTTCTTCCTGCCAACAGCAGCCCCCGATCAGCCAGAATCCCAAAGGAAAAGAATAATCCTGCTCAAGGGAAGAAGCAGAAGAAACAGAAATTTGGTCTGAAGAATCATAATCGGACTGTAATCTAGGCTTATTTTCAGGAGGGGGATGAGAACCCCTGATCATAGTTAAGAGATCTTCAGCCATCCTAAGCATCTGTCTCTGAGGCCTAGGACCCTGATCAAAAGCTAGCCACTTCACTTTAGCTGGAGCCTTAGACTTTGACTTAGAATGTAAACCTGAATCCACACTTACAGGAAGCTGTGAAGGCCTGAGAACTCCCTCAGAAGCCGGTACCTGCCTACCGGCTCTGGACCCAACTGAGGGAGCAGTATCCAAAGGTCCAGTCCCTGGCAATTCTGAAGACCCCATCAGCTCCACACCAGAGTTGGTACAGGCAATTGGTTCAAAAGAGGCGGACGACAGGGGCTGCAAAGGCACCTCACTTATGACTGTCGAACCAGCAACTGGCAATAACTGAGTAACATCCTTTGCTGTGGACCTCGGAGGCCTGTCTGCATCCCTGCACCTCTTACACACCCCAGAAGCTGGAAAAGAATCTAAAGACATGTTATAATTAAACCTTTTTCCAAAATAGTAAAAGGCAAAGTTATATCTACGCCTAACAGTACACTGATTAAATCTAGCACAAAACACACAATTAGCATCGTCGTGGTCAGGACCCAGGCAGGGAATACAGTAAGAGTGAAAATCCCTATGAGGTATTTGCTTCCCACAAGAAATACAATTATTAACTTTTTCTGACATCTGACTGGAGCAAGAAAAAGACCTCCCCAACGGGGTACTTATCTGTAAAAAATGTAAATCCTGGGATTAGATCCAAAAACAAACAGGAACAGGCCGACCGGCATCAGTGAACTGCAAAGGGCACTGCGTGGCAAGAAAAACTGGGGAAATGGCGTCAGCTGAGGTCTTTATACCTTCCGGCACATTGACGTCAGAATAAATGCGACCTCAGCTGGCGCCCGATCAAGACTTTGAGATTCTGGCCGATCAGGGGCTGCTGCTGGCAGGAAGAACCCTACAGTGATGACTGCAACAGTGAACACACTCGAACTTCTACATTTATGGTAAGAGTACACAACTGTACTGTGTATGTGTTGATATGTATAGTGGTTTCTTTTTGCTTAGAGGTGAGTGTGGGTTGTATGCATTTGGGAGGTCTTTGTTCTTTTGGTAGGCTTTTAGTGAGTACCTCCACATTTGTGAGTTTATGCGTCATGATCTTATTTTGTGTGAGAGGTGAGGTTTGAGTGAGAAGCAGAGCATGTGTGCTGTCAACCTGTTTGATATCTGGTCTATTTTTACGTAAGAGAATTGTCTCCAATTCCAGTGTATTTGCATCTCTCACATGGGATGTTAGTTTGCTTTAGGAGTAAACGGTTGTCAGTATACATGAAGTAATTGCTTCATTGCCTCAAGATGGCCATATCAATCAAGCTGGCAGGAGAAATGATGAGAAACTGCCCATCCATTGTGGCAGGATTTTTCTGAATGTGGGATTTGGGAAGGAAGCGGGCTAGCTGAACTTAGTCACAAACAGCAAAATGAAGCAGTAATTCAATTAAATACAGTTAACAAAGTGCAGTGCTGGCCAAAAATATACTTATGTTTCAGTTTTATTTTTCAGTGGATGCCTTAGATTTCAGTGTAGATGCACTCCAGCCCACTGGCTAAAGTTGCCAAACGTTGAACAGCTGCAGTAAACTGAGCACAAACACTCACAAATGCAACGTTTTATATAAAGGCAACATTAAACAGTTTTAACACAACTACCAGTGGCAATATTTCAAGCCCCCATAAACCCTGTGAACACTTCTGCCTATGTAGAACTGTTCACAGAAACCCTGTACAAGCATGTTAATAGCTGCACAGAGGAAGCTGTACTCACCAGGAAGTACTGAACTGACTCAAAAAACAAGCCACCCTGGTGGATTTCCAAAATCAATCTGCTATATAACAGGACAAAGAAAATCATGGCAAAAATGAGGTGCAGCACCCAGCAGGATAAAAACACTCTTAGCAAACTAAAAAAACAAATAGGAGGACAAATAGTCTACCAAAGCCAAATTTGAGGTAAGTTTGGCCTCCTAAGCCAAGAACAACCACAAAACATTCTTTAGCAATGTCTGCAACCTCAAAGGCAATACACAATTGTGTGCAGAGCTCATTGTAAATGGAGCCACCTATACTGAGCCAGAAGATATAGCAAACCTCCTGGCTGATAAATTCAGCTCCAGCTTTACTCCTCTTCCCCCTCAACCTTCCCTCAGGAAATATCATCAACAATAACTCCCCTTACTATCACTAGGGAACAGGTCCTTAATGCTCTCTCTAAGACCAAGAACACTGCATCAATGGGCCGAGACAATATCCCAGGATGCCTTCTAAATAGCATGAAACATTATCTGTCAGGGCTTCTGGAATTACTATTTAACTGTAGCCTCCAAACAATCTTCATGTCTCATGAATGGAGAAAGACAACAGTCATCCCTCTGCACAAAGGTGGGCCATCTACAGATCCTGGAAACTACAGATCCATAAGTCTCACTAGTCTTATATGTAAAGCCATGGAAAGAATTATCATGGAGATGATCAATAGAGATATAGTAAACCTCCAGACACTGGACCCAACCCAGTTTAGTTTCATCATGGACAGATCATGTCTACTCAACCTGGTGGACTTCTTTGAGAAGGTCACCAAAGCAATGGATGAGGGCAAAATCGTTCACACGGCCTACCTTGACCTGGCCGAGGCATTGGACACAATACCTCACTCGGGCATTGTTGACAAACTCAAGAGGTTAGGTACAAACCCGTATGTCACCCTTTGGATAGCCAACTAGCTCACAGACAGGACCCAGGAAGTTAGAATTGTGGAGTCCACCTCTACAAAGAGGCCAGTCACAAGTGGAGTCCCTCAGGGATCAGTCCTTGGACCGCTCCTTTTTGGTATTTACTTCTCAGAAGTTAAGGCCAATGTCAATGGTCTCTGGCTGGCTAAATTTGCAAATGATTGCAAATTAGGAGCTGTCATTCAGTCTCACACTGACACAAATGTTCTCCAGGAGGGGCTGACACAGACAGACAACTGGTGCCAGAGCCATGGACTAAAACTAAATGCCAAGAAATGCATAATAGTTCTCTTTGGGAAGTCATTCATCCCTGGTAACTATCATATTGACAACACACCCCTTAGAGGTAACCCAGTAGTCAGGGACTTAGGGACACACACACATAGTAATCTACCCTTTGATCATCACGTGTCTACAGTGGCGAGGAAATCATTCTATGTTGTGCAATTTATAAACAAAGGTATGGCATCTAAATCCAAAGTAGTCATCGTTCTACTGTATTCAGCATTCATCAAACCTATCATTGAGTACAATCCCCCCTTTGGCATTTACCTAACCAGGCATATCCAACAACTGGAACGTCCACAGAAGTTCCTCGCTAAAAGAATACAAGGTGTAAGTAATGTCCTATGCAGATCGCCTCAAGGTCCTAGCCCTGTATTCTGTCTCTTACAGGCTTTTGAGGGGAGATCTATGCCTGGCATACAGGGCATTGCCAGACCCCACTCTGATGGACCTCCTGCATATCCACAAACAAACAGCACCAGAATTACCCACTCTAAAGACTTAAACCTTGTCTGTGATATAAATAGGACCTGCTGGAGAGAAAGGTATGTATCCCAGAGACAACCCCATCTATGGAACACGCTCCCCATCCATGTGAAGCAGAATTCCTCCCTGGATTTGGCATGGGAAACTGCAAATTCATCCCTGGTTTGACACCTACATCTCTAATGGATACAGGTAACCTGTAAATGGTTCATCTCCCAAGCCCATGCTTACACTTATCAAGGGTATCAGAATTTGCCAGCGATTTGGGATGCATGGCTAGGCTTAAAAAGGCCCTTGCGGTCGTTAGCCTAGTAAACACCTATGAACCTATGAAAGCCCCAGACAGAGCGTTTCTCCAGCAATCCCCATTTCAGGTGGGTCCTGAGCTACACACTTCTTCCACAAGAGTGCAAGGAGGCCCTCTTAATGTAAGATGGCTTGTTTAAGAGCACAGTGATACCACTCTAGATTCAGCAGGTCAGAATCTAGCCTATGCTATATAAGGCTATGAAACACAATTTGCAATGTGCAGAGTAAAAAGCAGTCACAAACAGCAAAAATTAAGCAGGAATTCAATTAAATGCATTTAACAAAGTGCAGTGCCAACTTACAATATACTTATTTTTAATTTTTTTTCAGTGGATGCCTTGGATTTCAGTGCATATGCATGCCAGAGCACTGAATGCTGAGCAGCCCAGTAAATGGAGTGCAAACCCACACAAAGACGAGGCTTATATACAGGCAAATTTAAACAGTTTTAACACAACTAGCAATAGGAGAGCCCCAAACTGAGCCTTTCTCCAGCAATCCCTAACTCAGATGGGTCCTGAGCTATACACCTCTGCCACAAATGTGCAGGTAGACCTTCTTAATGTAAGATAGCTGTTTAAGAGGACAGTGATACCAAACAGTCTAGATTCAGCAGATCTGAATCTAGACTATGGCATGCTATGCAAGGTAAGGAAACACAATTTCTAGATGGGAAGGATTAAGGGAGAGTCACTTAAAGGTCAAAGGGATAGTGTTTAATAGCATACTGTTAGATGACCTGCAAGTGATACTACCCTCTGTGCAAACTGGCAGCTCTTCGAGCAGCTGTGAACAGTGGGAGACTATAGAGAGCATTTCCTATAGAGGATTTTAAACCGGAGAGGTTTGCTTATATGCAAGCATGGGGAGCCACTTTTACACCAGCATGATGAAAGACTTTTACAATGTTAAATGATCAGGCCAATCTGATAAAACACAGTAAGGTATTGACCAGTAGCTCCCACCTTGGATGGGTTAAATTTAGCTCTCTGCTCCCACCAGAGTGCAAAAGAACCCTTGTAATGTAAGACAAACTGGTTTTGAGCTAGCTCAAGTGTAGTAACAAATGCTTTACAACAGAAGTAAGAATTCCTTCAATATCAGAAATCCATGGAAATAAGTTCACTAACCCTGAGAAATGTTCACAACACACAAAAACTTTGCAAAACTTAGAAATATTTTGGCAGACTCAGGAGAACTTTTGCAAACTCAGAACAGCTTTTGCAGTATCAGAGGAGGTTAGGAAATATCAGAATACATTTAAAACAGCCAAGAGCACTACAGCAACAAACAGATGGAGTTTCTTTAACAAGTACAGTTAGAAGAAGTGAAAACAAACAAGAAAATACTTATATCAGTTTTGTAGGTCCTGATGGTTTTAGAATCAATCCAAGTCTTGTTGTCACAGGTATCCAAGCCAGGCACAAGGAATCTCTGAATAAATGAGCAACATTTAGTGTCTTCAATGTTCAGTAATTTGTCCAAAAAACATGGAATGTGTGAGGAACAGACCAAATATATGTGACAAAAATCTGGACATTCTGCAAAAAGCTGGACAGTTGAGAGGCATGGGGAAGGTGAGGGCAAACAGAAGGGATTGTGTTACACTGTCTTCCTGACAGAGTTCGCTAAGTGCTTTATGGATTGGAAAGCCGATAAGACACGACTTTTTTTTACTTTAACTTGTAGTACATGAGCAGATAAAAAGCTACATGCAGTACAAAGAATTATGATTAGGTCTCTGATATTAACTTATTATTATGTACTCTTGACATGGATGCCAAGAAATTCACCTCGAGAGTGAATTTCTTGGCATCCATGTCTCAAACACATAATAAGTCAGTTAGTATTGGTGATCCGATCATAATCCTCTATATTAAACAAGCATTGGCCATTATGTATCTAGTAGAATACCCACTACAAGAGTAGGGATATGTTAGCTGTAAGGAGATTTATGCATACAGAGCATCACAAAATGAGACCAGGAAAGGGTCCAGTCTTAACCAGACTCCAACATATTTAACATGTTTTGCACTTTCACGTTTTGATTATTTGCTGTTGGAGGAAAAGCCACACAGCAGGAGGCCATGAGACTTTGCAAAAAATGACAATGAAAGCAATGTTATTGTGTAAGACAAACAAGAAATGGATGGCTTCAAGGTCAATTGCTGGCATAGATAACGATGATTTGAGTATGGTACAGTATTCTGTTTGGGAGGATCTATGGTGAGGGAGGTAATATAAAGGCAAGACAGCAAAAAAGAAGGAAGGGGAAGAGAGGAGAGGGTGTGGAGCAGAGGACGTGGTTGAGAGGAGAAGAGAGGGAAGCAGACAGAAGATATGGAGGGGAGGAGATCAGATGTAGTAGGGAAGGGGAATGGAAGAGGAGAGGAGAACAGAATATAGGGAAATGGATGGGAAGGGAAAAGATGACAGGAAAGATGGGGGGAGGAGAGGAAAACACAGGGAGTGAAGAGGAGGAGAGAGGAAATAAACATAAAAGAAGAGTGGAGAAAAGGGGGTGGAGTCAAGAAAGGGAGAGGGAAGGAAAGATGAAGAAAGGACAGAAGAAGACCAAAGACTGATCTTGAGGATTACTTTCCTCCAGTGGTGATGACACAAAGTGAACTACCAATAATGCACACATAGTGCCTATTGGAGAAATGAGTGTCTATGCAGATATGGCAGACTCATCCAGTATTGTATATAGCCAGTTCATGGAGCCAGAGCAGGTGATACACAGAGTCATATACTGTCTTGATGCTGATAAAGCCTGTTCTAGAACGCATGCTGTGATCTGCACACCTATAAATGGTGTTTGTGAGAGCAGACAGCACATTGTGTGTCATATACCCTGCTCCATAGCCATGTTTTCAACATGGTGTAATCCACATACAGATGTGTGTTTGCTGTTACTTTTAGATTTGGGGTACTGCTGGGTAAGAACACTGGCCTATAATTAGGTGTTACTTGTGTTTATTCCACTTTTTGTAATGTGAGTGACTATGATTTGCTTTGCTGGCTCCACTCTAATAGAGCTTGTTACCTTGACTTTGACAATGGAGACAGGGTTGTGAATAGAGAATGCGGCCTGGAGAAGAAGACTTCAATATCTAATAGCAAGTTGTCCTATTTTTCGAGGAGCAGAATTTTCCACCTCTGAGATACCTTGCTGGTGGGGATCAAAGCCTATTCCTGGGTGAGCATACATTGGCTGAGGGTGTATGTTTATAGGACATTGTAAAACAGGATTTTGGAAGTGCCATTTAAGCTATTATTTGTGTGTGTGCCACATGTTCCACACTTAGGAGCAGATAGAAGATGAATGAAAATTCTTCATAACCTATAGGTGATAACTACTTAGTGATCCACTCTTATCTCCTACTACTCTGGCAATAAGTGTGGTTACCAAAGGTCAGGATAGTGGGGACAGTTATACTTGCAGAATAAGGGAACATTTAGTGTAATTCAGGAATCACCATCTACTGCAACTGATGCTGGGAAAAAAGAAGTTATGTACTTACCATAACATTCCATGCGAGTTGTTCATCTCGGCGTCATTCTTTACTGATGGGTTCGGAGCCAATCCCTTGGCTCCAAGTCGGCCTATTGCAAAGCTCGAGGTTTCCAAATAGCTCCAGGCCAAGTCCCTATCCCATGATGTACCTAGAGTTATCTCAGATCTTGTTCGCTGCGTAAAATAATACCATATGTCATTCTATAAGTCCATAAGAGAGAAAGTATACAAGGGTTGAGTGAGCAGGAAGGATCTAGCATCTCAGTCTTCTGTAAGCCCAGGAGGAGGTAGGAGGGAGGGACGTAAGAATGAAGGCAAGATGAACAACTCACATGGAATGTTATGGTAAGTACATAACTTCTTTATGTGAAGTTGTTCTAACTCACTGTTAGTTCTTTACTGATAGGTAGCGTCCCAAGCACCATCTACCTTGGGTGGCTCACAGGAGTATATTTCTCAGGACCGTGGATCCAAAGGAGGCCCTGCCAACTTTGTAATGAGTGAGAAAGGTATGAGGTTTTGACCAAGTGGCTGCTGCGCAAATATTATCAATAGGAAGTCTGGCTAAAAAGGCAGAGGATGTAGAAACTGCTCTGGTTGAGTGAGCTTTAATATTATGCTGTAAGGGCATATTGGCACCTGAATAAGTAAAGGTGATACAATCAGACAGCCATTTAGACACAGTTGTTTTAGCCACTGGCATACCCTTCCTGGAATCTGAGAATGAAACAAAAAGCTGGTCTGATTTCCTGAAATCTTTTGTTCTATCCAAATAAAATCTGAGCTGTCTGTGAAAGTCAAGTTTGTGCAGCATATATTCTAGATTGTTGGAATGGTTGGGGAAGAAAACTGGCAAATCAATAATTTGGTTGAGACTAGTTTCAGTGCAAACTTTGGGCAAGAAAGAAGGGTTTGTTCAAAGTGAGACTCTGTCAGCATGAAAAATCAAATAAGGAGGCTTGATGGATAAGCTTGAAGCTCTGGCACTCTGCGGGCAGAAGTACTAGCCACTAAAAAGATGGTTTTCCATGACAAGAATCTGAGGTCACGTGAGGAAGCTGATTCAAATGGCAGAAGAATTATGCAGGAAAGCATAAAATTTAGATTCCATGGAGAATAGGGAGATTTCACAGGTGGTCTAATATGAAAGGTTCCTTTAAGAAAGGCTTTGGATAATTTGTGTGACATAATATGCAATCCTTCAAATCCCAGATGGAAGTTAGAAATGGCAGCAAGTTGAACACAGACTGTTGCTGCTGCAGCTCCTTTATTGAATATTATGGTTAAGAATTCTAGAATAGAGGCCATAGGGGCTTGGTAAGGATCGATATTGTTTTTAGAGGCCCATATAGAAAATTTCTTCCATTTGCTGAGGTATAGCTTCCTCGTAGAGTATTTATGAAAAGATAGGAGAATTTGTTTCTTCTCATTGGAAAGGTTGTGGAACCTGGCTATGATGGGAAATGGAGCAGCCAAGCTGCCAGCTTCAGGGACTGCAGAGAGGGATGAAGTTCCCTCGACAAGTGCATCAGAAGATCTGGAACTGGGTCCAGAATCCAGGGGTCCTCCAAAAGATGAAGTTAAAGGAAGGGGAACCAACTCTGACGAGACCAATGAGGAGCTATTAGAATAATGGTCCTTCCCAGGGCTTTTGATTTCTGTAATACCTTGGGTATCAATGGGATTGGTGGGAATTCATAAAGGAGACCCGGGGGTCAATCGTGAATGAGTGCATCCCTTGCAGCTTCTCCCGGAGGAGGAATCAGTGCAAAGAAGCTTCTGCATTTCATGTTCATGTGACTGGCAAAAAGGTTGCAGCAAAACTGGCCCCACCTGTGGAATATCCTGTCTGCTATTTCCGTCTTGAGGGACCACTCATGGGGCAACAAAATTGCTCTGCTAAGCTTGTCTGCTATCACGTTGGATTTCCCCAGGATGTGCATTGCTAACAGAAAGCACTGGGTGGACATAGCCCACTGCCATACTCTGAGGGCCTCCCGACAAAGGGGGTATGATCTGGTTCCTCCCTGTTTGTTCAAATACCAGACCACTGACATGTTGTCCATCTGAATTGTTATTGCACCCAGAGGAAGAAAGTCCTGGAAGTACTGCAGCACCAAAAGAACTGCTCTCATCTCTAGGACATTGATATGCAGATGTGTCTCTTCATCAGTCCATGTGCCTTGGGCTGTCTTTCCCTGAAAATGCCCCCCCCCTCCCACCCTATCAGGGAAGCGTCCATGATCACTGTGGCAGCTGGAGAGGGTAACACAAATGGGCGTCCTATCGTAACATGAAGTGAGGTCAACCACCACTGAAGATCCTTTTTGCAGGAATTTGTGATCATTATCATGTGAGACATGGGGAGCTCTTGGTAAGACCACTGAGTGAACAACAGCCATTGCAGTATCCGCATGTGCATACGAGCCAGTGGTTTGGCTAGAATTGCTGCTGCCATTATTCCTAACAATTTCAGAAGTTCTGATGCTGGTACTTTATTTTTGGATATTAAAATGTGGACATTCTGACAGAGAAGTAAGACTCTTTCTACTGGAAGTCTTAGTGTAGTGGTGGTGGTAATGGTGTCCAGTTCTGTTCCGATACAGATGATATGCTGTGATGGTGACAAGGCAGATTTTTCTGAGTTTATTGTAATGCCCAGCTAATTGCAGAGTGACAGAGTGGACTCCCTCGCCTGAATGAGTTCATGCCTGGTGGTGATGGCAAGGAGTCAATCGTCTAGGTACGGAAACACCTGGAATCCTAAACGTCTTAGGTGAGCCATGACCACTGCCATGCATTTGGTGAACACTCTGGGGGCTGTAGTGAGACTAAAGGGCAGGGCTCGGAACTGGTAATGATTGGCTCCAAGCCGGAAGCGCAGATGATCCCTGGATGGCCTGGCAATTTTCATGTGGTAGTACGCATCCTGGTGATCTGTCGAGCACATCCAATTGTCTTTCCCTAAGAAGGGAAGTGTTGACTGAAGCACGACCATTCGAAACATCTCTTTCTTTACAGATTTGTTTAGTCTGCTGAGGTCCAGTATAGGTCTCCAGTCCCCTGTCTTTTTTGGAACTAAAAAGAATCTTGTGCAAGTTCCGGATCCTGTCTGGTCTGCTGGGACTGGTTGGATGACTCTTTTTCTTAGCAACGTCTGGATCTCTACTGTTTCCTTGTCGTGGAGGGGGTGTGGCGAATGGGATGAAGTATTCTCTGGAAATGATACTTTGTACCCAGTTGTCATTTGATATTTTGAGCCAGGCATCTGGGTACAAAGATAAGTGACCCCCAACTGCCTCCCGAGTAGGACAGTTGGGCCTCCTTTCAGGAGTGCTGGTAGGGCTTCCCAAAGAAGTGATCTTTGTCGCCCTGGTTTTGCGGACCCCCACTGCAGCATGGGCGGCGTCTTCCATTATTGCCCCCTCCTCTGCCCCTGAAGGGGGGTTCACCAACTGTGTCCTGAAAGGCTCCTTGGGCTTTTTGGAACCACAGTCCCCCCCCTTTGACCCTTGGGGTAATGTCCAGTAGGGGTGGAAAAACAAACTTTGATGGCAGACTGAGTCTTTCCGTCCTGCTCACACCTGGTTAAAGTTTCCTTAACTTTGGGCCCGAAAAGGGACGAGCCATCAAAGGGGGTATTCATGAAGGATGACTTGAAGGGCTCTGCGAAGGAACACAAGCGCATCCAGGAGTGTCTGCTAAGAGCAATTCCTGTACCTGCTGCCCTACTCATTCTATCAGATGCATATAAAATGAGGTGCATGGACAAGTTTACTATGTAATTGCAGATAGCAAGCTGGGAGGCAACTTTTCTGTAGCTCCTGCAGCTACTCTACCCTGAAGAGTATATCCCAGCTCTTTAAGGAGATCTCTTTGTAGTCTTGTAAAATGGGTTAAATAGTTAAGCGAACGAAGTGCAAAAGTCGCTGAACTAACCATGCGCTTCCCATATCTATCCATGATCCTGGAGTCTTTGTTAGGAGGATGGATAGATGAGGAAGTTTCAGACATTTCCTTTTTGGTGGGTGCTGCCAAGACCATGGCATCAACTGGCACACCTTTAGTCAACAAGGATTTATCTAGGGGGGCAGATATGAACTTATTAGGCCTCCTAGGGACAGGATCCATGGTGTCCAGAGACTCCCACGCCCTTGTGAGACCAGCTGCATAAGCTCATCGTAGGGCGGAGACACCCAAGAGGTGGAGGGCTGAGACCTGAAAGCCTTCAGGAGGACCGACTCGTCCTCAGTGGGGTTGGTGGACTGCCAGTCACCCCTCTGCCTAAGGATTTCCAGTATCTCTGCAAATGACATATCCTCAGAGGGGGACCGTGGGGACCCTTCTGATTCATCCAAGTCTGTATCAAATGTTAATGACTCCTGAGGGGAGTCCAAATGTTTCCTCTTACACACTCTCTTCCTAGGAAGCTCATCAGTGGGAGCTTCTGGAGAGGTCTCAGAAGAGCATGGGCCACCCAATGGGGCTTCCTGAGGCTCTGGGTCTCTGCGCTTAGCTAGGATCTGTGAGGCAGAAGCAGACACAGGCAGTTTAGGGGTGAAGAAGCTGGACCTGAAGTTGAGGATGTCTTTGGAGACATAACTCTCCTCATGGCTTCGAAGGCCCCTCTGCTGCAATGCGAAAGGACCTACGGATCCGAGGAAACCGTTGATACCCCCAGAACCAGGACAGTGGACTCTGAGCCCAAGATAGGAGCCGAGTTTATCCAAGCCGAAGCCCCAAGAGGCAAAGTCAGAACCGACAAGTCAGTTTGACTATCCTCCCTGAACCCGACCAGAAAGTGTCGGTCCTAGATTCCTCGATCGGCACAGAGGACGTCAGATTGAACAGGGCTGAAGACACTGGAGCAGGCATCGGTTCCGAAAGCTCCACAATCAGCAAGTTCGACTCCTCTGGCTCCAAAGGACCAGTATGGCTCGGAGGAGGAAGAGATATAGCTGGCATAAAGGTCTTCGGCTCTGAAGCCGCCTGGGTCGGAGCCGATAACAATTTGGCAAAGGCCGGTGCCTGTAGATGCTTCTGCATCACCCGATCCACATCCAGATCAGAATAGGCTAACAGAAGTTCGAGATCATTGGACCGATGATACCGACTGGAGTAGAGGCGATTTAGGAATTTCAGATACCGGTTCTAAAACCGGAGACCGGCTCTGAAAAGAGAAGCAGTCAGCTCCGAGACCTGTGGAGCCAATATCACAGACTCTTTAGATTTTTTTCTATTTTTTTGAGTCTTGGAGGACTTTGAGGACTTATTAGATTCAACCTGGTCACACAAAGCCTCCTGGGAAGGAAGGTTTCAACAAACCCCTGTCAATAAGCTTTCTTTTTCTCTCTCTTGGAGGACTCTAGTGAAAAATGAATGACATACAGAACATGTTTCTTGTAAGTGCAAGGCACCCAAGCAGTAGACACAATTCACATGACAGTCTGTAACAGACATCTTCTGCCCTCATTTAGGGCATTTTTTAAACCCTGACTTAGGGTGTTTGTCTTTGTCATCAGCCATGACAGAATATTGGACACACACAACAACAACAATATGGATTATCCCTCTAATTAAAAACAGGCTAAATATACACTCTAACAAACAAGCCCTTAAACTAAGGCTAATAACAAGCAGAAATGTAAATAGGTCTGCTAATAAAAACAGGCTAAATACAATCACACACGCCATTAAGAAGCCTAGAAATTTACACACACACACACACACATACACATTCTTTTCTATCACATATATCAAAGAACAATACTAAAATTTTAATCTAAAGCTGTGACAAATGTCACTAAATAAGCACACAATACTATTAACAAGCAAAAAGAGACAGAAAGTCACTTATTACATTACTATTCAGTCAGAAATCTAAATAGGCCTAATAAAAAACGAGACCAAATAACTAAGTAATAAAAGGCACACAAGGGAAAGGGAAACTACAATATGAAGCTGTAAGAGCTTTACTAACTATCTAACTATAATATTTTAGAAATATGAAAAATATTTTGAAATATAAGAAAAATAAGGCTTTTACTGGCTCGAGCTAGTAGAACCTCTGATCAGTTGCAGTGGCAAATTAGATCTGAGGTAACTACGTGCATCATGGGATAGGGACTTGGCCTCAAGCTATTTGGAAACCTCGAGCTTTGCAATAGGCCGACTCGGAGCCGAGGTATCAGCTCCAAACCCATCAGTAAAGAATAAATGGCAAGATAGAACAACTTCACATCAAGGGTAGACCCCCCTTTTGTCCACTTTCTGGAGTCTTTGTCCCTCTTGGTTGAGAAGCAGAAACAGAAGGCATCTGTGACCCTCCAGGTCAATTTCAGCAAATCACACATCCTCTCTCCATTGAACTGGATCCCTGGCAGCCAGTGGTGACACAGTATCAGAAACATCAGCCAGTGCAGCCTAAGGTGACCATAGCCTCATTGTCCCCTCTTCTACAACCAGAAGAATGCAGACAATAGAAAAGCGATTTCACACATATGCTGCAAACACACACAGTCATCATATACACCCTGCTGCCAGGAGAGGTGCTCTCACCTTCTGTGGCACCCAGACATATTTATCTCCTTCTCTTTTGCTGCTAGAAAATAAGGTATGTACTCAAGTATACAAATTCAGTACTTACAATAGTAGAAGACAACAGTACTGAATACAGTACTTTTTAGGATACCTCCTTCAAACTAACACTGATGAAGCAGGTTAGGGTGGCAAAACTCTTGTCACTGTACCTGTATTAGCACAGCTCACAGGTGATAGCAGTGACATCACTCAACATACTGGCAAACACATACCAGGAATTCACCTTCTGCAATGGGTCTTTGTAATTGCCCAGCAGATACAATTTGAAGTTCCTGTGCAGGAAGACAGGAATATTCTGCTCTTGAGGACAGACCACAGTGGATCACTGTGCTCCCTGATGCCTGAAATAGCCATGGCCACTTATTCACATCCACTTGAGGCTCAAAAAGATAGCCACATTTAGATGGATGCATGTTTATGAATCATGAGTCATGCAAGGCAGGGCTGCACCATGGTGATCAGATATAGCTGTAGAGCTGCACTGTAGTGTAATGGTCATGCACAAGCATCCTGATCATAAGATTTTCACAAAGAGTGGTGATAACTAGTTTCATTAGCATAGCTGCCGTGCTAATTGGCCCATGCTAGCATGATAGAATATATGTTGTACAACACCAGTCAGTACCATACAACTGTGAAGGAGATGAATTTCAGTATAGATTCTGTAGACTTAGAGCTTCACAGAGTAAAGGAGTCTTGCCTGGTAAAGTAGCTCAGCAGGAACAATAACCCCTGTGGTTGACAGCATTGATAGTGAAGTGGCTGTCATGGTGAATGTTTAAGTGGGAACCCATGAGGCTAGATGGCATTGTATTGTCTTTCTTTGGATTGGGGTGGGCCAAACTATATACATCAGAAACGTTGGGAAGGACATGCTACAAGTGGTATGTGGTTACAGCCCATATCTTGAGGCATGGCTACAGTACATAAATGGGATGGGAGGTGTATAGCACTAACTGCAGATGATAACCAGGTGCATAAATAGGGGATGTAGTCATGTCTGTAGAAGATGAATGTGGACACTGTTAATAGCAGTAACTACATCTGATGCCCAGGACCATGAGGAGAGGATGTCTGGTATGTCCATTTCACAGCACACCTTACATACCCACTGACTGATATGTTTTGCCCATATGTGTACAGGTACGAGTAAGGCCACCTGATAGAAGCAATGTCTGGAATATTTCACTATCCAGGAAAAAGAAGGGCTGCTGCTGGCCCTCTACACACATTGCATGTGTCTCCTGGGCAAAGGTGCCAATAACAAGTATTATTTGGACCAGGTTTGACAGTAACTGGTGCAGGATATGAATGCTTTGGGTGGCTATAATATGGCTCTACAACAAAGGTAACAGAGGGTTACTGCTACGATACTTCATGCAATGGAAAAGACACAGAACGTTGTGACAGACAGGTTCAACAGTCTAGGTAAACCACCAGCAATGAAGAAGCTTACTGAGGTTGAGGAGGTTTTGGTCTTACTGGCCAAGAACAAATGCTTCTCAAACATTAGGATTGCATGGATGTAGAAAATGGGCTGGTACAAACCACTCTTGTCAGAATGGGAAGCATCAGGTAAGTATTGTTGTTCGTAGTACAGTATAGCACACTCCAGTACATGCTGGAAGGGAAGGCTTGACCAAGACTTACCTGCATACCTGTCCTTCCAGGCACCTCTGGTCTGCAACTACAACAACCTGCAGAGCAAGGCAAGTTTGTCAATGTATGCTATAGCTGTATTTCAACATGTAGTGGTATGCATGCCTCAGGAGGTTATAGGGGCATATATATGTGTGGGCAGACAATGGTGTCATCTCTGTTCTTGTTTTTATAGTCAGCAAATGGCTGAACACCTGTGGCTGACAATGGCAAGATGCTAGTCATACAGTCTGCAGTACTACCTTGGAGGGGTCAATCAGATCCATTACAGAGGCCCCTGTTGAGGAATAGGTGGAGTACATGACTTCACCAATACATAATGGTCATCTTGTACATGAAAGTCCCCCAGCGGCTTCATCTGTGCCCCCAGCACTGACAGCATCTGAAATGTATACCATTTCTGAGGTGTGTATACACACCAAAGGGAATATATACAGGGGGAATTAGGTTCCGCCATGACTCCAAGACTACCCCTGATACAACTACAATACTTAGCACTAAGCAGTTATACAAGCCAGTGATACAGCATTGCGGAAATGGTGTGTGTATTGCGTAGCTAGCAGAATGATGTGTAGCAAGTGGACACTGACATGCAGTATAAGGACAGTAGACACAATGTCTAACCAATGTTGAAGTCACTAGAAATAAAAAAGTTGCCTCCATGGGTACCTCCATTGCAGCTACCATCCAGTCTGCCTCCACAGGCCATGAATTCTATGGGCACATATATGAGAAGTCCAGAGGTGAACATGTCAAGCACAGACTATACTGGATCAGACTGCACAGATCATTGTTGAGATAGCATCGTTGTCACCTGTAGTGATACAACCTGCCATCCCTAGTCAAGGAAATCAAGTTGTGAACAATGTTCCTTGGCATTAACATTTGGTTTGGCTCCTCAGACTGCATGCATATGGTCCTGTAATTCTACACATTCTGCTTCATAGTCAGCATCAAGCTTTTACCACCACAAACCAATGCACTGGATACCACCAATGGTCATATCTTGTCAGTTTTACTCCATCACTGGAGAATATGATCTCTGATTATCCTAAATCTCCTGTTGTAGGTTGTTACCATGTACCCCTCCCATAACTGAACCCTGTATCATAATGTTGCACTGATTTCTCATTGCATCCTCCTGTCTCTGCAGGTGATAAGTGTGTCCCACCCAACCTGTAACCTATGTGGGTATGGTGATATCTAACACATGTTGTGGCCAGTCTGTACATGTCCTGCATATCATGAGTGTGATAATATATGCATCATTTTATTCTGTGTTGTCTGTGTCATGGGCCACAGTTCGAAACAGTCACCACCCCTTTTGCTAGTGCTACAGTATAATGGACCTGCCTCTAACTTGGCTGTCATACCTTTCTTACCTGTTTTTCCCCTGATTCTCCACTCTGCCCCTCTACTGTTAGTACAACTGATATGAAAAGTCCTGATGAGATGTTCACCTTGTTTCTGCAATGCTATGTTGTACAACATGACACACACAACAAATATCTTGCTGCAGATATCTGGACTGTATTGCAGTGCCTGAGATGTCCAGGCATCAGAACCATCCATTTTGTAGTCTGAACACATGTTCCACTACATTGGGCATTTCTGTAGGGGCTGTCATATAGGTCATTTCCTCAATGGCCTGGGAGTTGTGTATGAGGGTCATCAACCAGGGCTACAGTGCTGTCTGGCATTGCCTGTAACATACAGTAAACAGAATATTAAATGTGATTTGCTCACTGCTTGCATAGTACATACATGTATAGACTTATATTGCTAACATGAGTGTGCACCTAACAACCAGATGAACCCATGAAGAGTCTACCTCACAGGAAACTTTGGTATAAGTCAGAAGTGTGCCAAACAGTAAATCATGTGAATTACCCTGATGGCACAGAGACACTTAATAAGTAATGCCCTGAGCATTATAGACACATATTTGTTTTGTGAGTCGATGCCTTTTCTGATGGTTTATCTCAGAACCTCTTGGAAGCACCACCACAGATTCCACTTGTAGGCTGGCAGCTCTTGAGGGGGTGTTGTACTGTAGGTAAACATGGCTCATGGTTGAGGTGCATGTGGAAGCATGAATGATGTGCCACAGAGCCCAATGAATGCCAGCCTTTGGGTATGTGATAAGAATGTAAATGGAGCATGGATTTAAGCTGCATAAAACACTCCCATGCAGTAATCTGTTGCTGCACAAGGATCTTTGATCTTTTCACCAGCCTCAGACATGGATCAAAATGAACCCAGGGGAGGCTAAAGCAGATTCAGTTTACCAGAAGGGTGAAGATAAGATCAAGGATTTGTTGTTAGTTAGATGTACGGAGCCAAGACCCATAAAACGTGTTATAAATTGCAGCCATCCATACTAATTTTGCAGTATGCAGCATGTTATAAATATATGAATCCCATCCATTGCTTGCAAATGTCATTAATATTGGTTTTGTTTCAGTGTTGAGAAAGGCTATGATACATCCAGGTGGAAGCCACACCTGTTTTTATGGAGCTGGGTTGGATGTCCAGAATGGTGAAGTGTATGCAAGACATTGCAATGATCTATTATGACTGATTAGAAAAGTGGTATGTTTTTTCCAGAACTTAAGATGCCTGTTAAAGGATTTATCCTCTTCATAGACTAGATTTGTAATCAAACATTAATTTATTGAGTAGAAACATAGGGGGTGAAGGGTGAAGCAGCAAAAATTGACATTCTAAAGGAGGTGACCCTATGTGCTTTAATTTATTTGAAACAATTTAGTATTTTTTCTTATTTTACTTTTAATATTTTACTCTAATGTTTGAATAGTTAATTGCTTATGTTAATTTAAATATTTTAGTCCCATGTTCAAATGCTGAATTGCTTATCTTACTTTTAATATTTTACTTCCACATTTTAATGTTGAATTAAATTAAGTTTGTTGTAGCATATGTAAATATTATATAAATATTTCCTGGATGAGTGTGCATTTTTCTCTTATCTTTGTTTTTCCTGTATTGAGTAATAAAGACTATTTCTGGTACAAAAAAAAAAAAAAAAGAAAAGAAAACTGGAGCCATTTACAATGAGCAATGAGGTACTTCATTAATTTTTCATTTTTTCCACAGCCCCCCCCCCCCCCAAATGGCATCATCTGTTCTGGTCTTCTAGATCAGCCAGGTAGCTTCTTGTCCTTATCTATTCACCATGCTGGGACCGTATTGTATATGCTGCATGATCTTACAACCTTTTTGTCAGATCTGATCTCAAAAGGGTTGTTAAGTCAATATACATTGCATTCAGAAAGTTCCCTAGTCCCTGTCACTGGTGACGCAGTGGCAGAACTAGATCAAGTCTGACAAGTCTGACAACACAGCCATCTACTGAATAAAGGGACACTTCTGAAACAGTGCCAAAAAAGTAAAACCCAAGAATATTCCCAACATATCACATACAATCGTTCGTATAGCTTGTACTAGGAAATGAGAATTAACCAGCTTCATTGTAAATGCGATCACACTGCGGTGGTGGTGCTGCGGTAGCATTGGCACCTCACAGAAAGACGTTGTCCTGTTCGATTCTCAGCTAAAGCGTCTTCTGTGTGGAGACATGCATGAATGGGCGTACCTTCGTTGAAGGTTGTGTGTCAGAGCTGGCAACTCGGTACGTAAAAATCTACTGCCAATCATTAGCGGACCGGAGTTCCGCTGTGGCGAGCCATAACCGGGAAAAGCCGAAAGATACAACAACAACAACATTGTAAATGCTATCACCATTCCACAGTGTTATAGCATCACTTCGTCTTTTAACGTCAGATTGTACTATTCTCAGAGTGTATTACCAAGGACAGGAATGTTCCCTTACATCTCCCTTCTTATTCATCACACTAACAACAAACGTAAGGAATGCATCACAGGAGGTGATGTAGTACTGCCCTCATGCCCTTATGAGGCCCACTGTTAACATCATTACATGTCAGAAAGAAATCTCAAATGCTACAGCACTTTGCAATGTTCTAGCTGTACTGACCATGGCATATAAAACACTGCAAAAACATTCTACTGATATGGAGATTTATTTATCAAAAGCCATAAAAAAAAAAAGAAAAGAAATGGAGGAAGTATAATTCAAAGTGCAGAAATTTACTTGTCAAAAGGAAACAGATGTTACATTAAAACATTAGTTCACCAATTCACTAATGACAAAAGCTCTCTCTCTCTATACTCTGCACACACTATTCTCCAATCATTATTTCAGAATATGCATATGGCACTGCATCACTACAGTATAGCCACATTAGCACACCCACTTTTACATCCATGCAGCTTATTCTGAGTTTGTCTCTAAGTTTATGGTGTGCATGTGTAACAGTAGCAGGAGTCGTATAGTACTATATGCCATCAGTACTGAAAATTCACCTACCTATGTCATACAAATCAGTGTGCAGAACAGACAGGGAACATGCTTTCAGAAGCATTTTTTTATACTTAGAAAGTGTTTATTTTGTTTAAAAATAGTTTTGGATCTCTAAATCTCAGGTACTCAGGATTTACCATTGAAATTGTATGTGTTCCTCTCTGGATGGCGAGGCCTGAAAAGGAGAATGGCAGCTGAAGGGAGGTGTTTTACGATAACGTACAGTACACTAATGTTTCTGGTACATAACACACATGACTTACAGCTTGAAGATGTCACACACACACACACAAAATTATTATACTGACATTATAGGTACTGTTCTGTCCTGCAGCTGCCAAGCACTCACTTTCTGAAAGAATAGAAGGCTTCTGGCAAATCTGTGCACCCTGACCCTAGGCAGCAGTCTCTAACATGGACTGCCACTCAAAACTAGGTCCCTAACACCTCCAGTGGAAGTCTGAAAGCAGTGTCACAGTACCCTGAGCTACTGGGCAGGCCTTAACAGAACATTTGAGCTTGCAAAAATTCCTTCCATGTCACATAAATGCAGGGTCTTATTTATAATTCTTAAAAGGAAAGGTTGTTTCTATGGATGGAATCACGTCTGACAGTTTATTGAACCAGCCCACTTACTTAGTTAACAAATGAGCAAATAAACACATAAAAATAAATATTGCATTCTGTTTTTCCATAAAGTTTGTGGGCTTGGACTGTTATCTATATTATAGTGTCTCAAGTTATCAGAATTTTAATGCTGGGTATGTGCTTGCCTGATGTGAACAGCTGTTGGCTACACTACTGCACACATGCCCTGATTCGTGTAAACACCCTGGCATTCTACGATGTTTCGGTTCTAAAGGCTGCAGTTATTACATTGTAACAATTAGTGCCACCAATGCTATCTTCAGTGAAACAATCTTTTGTGCAGGCCATGGAACTTTCCACAGCTTGCCAAGTAGCTTATTGTTTGTTACATTTTACAGCGCATTTTAAGCAAAGAAAGAAACTCTTGTAAGACAGTTAAGGGACTTTATGAGGCTTATAAGAGATATGAACAGAACTGTTCCTTTAGGTAGCTTGTCCATCTGTATGCATTATTGTATCAGTTTGCTCATGCCTCCCAGAACTGAAACCACGTAGGACAACGCAGAGTAGTACAACTTCAACACAGGCCATTTAAAAAAGCCAACAATAGTCACACACTGCAGATAAATACAAAAACAGGCTGTTAGGACGTTCCCTATATGATTGGTCAATTGTAATTTACATTATCAGAAAGAAAGAAAATTTATGCCACAAAATACATCTTTTTATTGGACATTAAGTTAGATCTTGGTCTGATTTAAAACCAAAGTGTTCTCACCTTTCCCTCAGAGTTAATCATGATTTTGAACTGCTTTACTGGGGGGGGGGGGGGGATAATGAAGTTAACAACCATCACTTTTTGTGCTATTGTCTGGGATACATTCCTCCACCATTATACAGCTGTCTGTGACATGCATTTCACTGAGTTACGTACAGCTTACTAACCATCATGCTGCTGCTAGAACATTTCTGAAGAAAAAGCAGCTTTCATTTTGGGGATATCATGTAAAAGAATTTATTTTACTCCTGCTTTTCTTTTTCTTGTATCTTTCAACCTGACAGCCTAGCTCTCATGGCTTTCAAATGACTGAGGCATTCCATCTATCCCAAATGGCATTGCCCTCATCACCTTGTAAAAGATGGTCACCTCCTTTTATGGGAATACCTTATTAGTCACTACATCTTAGCTTCCATACAGTTTGAGGTTAAGAGAAGGTACGTTACTAAGGAATGCTTGAACTTACCTGGCTTCCTTTTCCCTTACAGGTTTGGACAACAGTAAGCTATGCTCTTCTTCTTTCAGCTTTTCCCATTTAGGGGTCACCACAGTGGATCACCTGTCCACTCATGATTGGCAGTGGAGTTTTACGGTGTCGAGTTGCCAGCCCGGTGCCCAACCTTCCACAGAAGGCACACATGCACGCACTCATGCCTAGGGCCAATTTAGATTGCCCAATCCACCTACAGCATGTCTTTGGGATGTGGGAGGAAATCGGAGCACCCGGAGGAAACCCACGTGACCACAGGGAGGACATGCAGACTCCGCACAGAAGGCACCCCAGCCGAGGATCGAACCAGAGAACCTCTTGCTGTGAAGCAGCAACACTAACTGCTGCACCACTGCGGCTGCCCCATTTTCTTTGATAATGCATAGATATTTCCATGTACACATACATGTTACCTACGGCTATATTATGTGCTGTTGGGATCCTTTAATTCTGCATCCCTGTTCTATCAGCCTCTATCAGGGGGTCACTCCTAGTGTGGGATTCCCCCTGCAATCCTCATCTCCTCAAGATGGAAGAGCTATCAGCTGATTGTTCCCACCTCATTGACTGGGCTTGTTCAAGATTTGTGACCCATTTCTAGAGCTTGGGTTATTGTTACATGCTCCCTTTCTGTACCATTGGGATGGCTTCTTGTGCCCACTTCTGAACAGAGCTTGTATCCCTTTAGGAAAAAGTACGATGCTCTACTATAGCAGCAGGTCTTTGAAAGTACAGTTTTGTACCTACCATAAATGTAGATGTTCGAGTGCTCATACAGCTGCAGTCATAACAGATGGGTTATCCTGCCGTCAGGTGGGTCCTCGGTTGGCCGAATTCCAAAGTCTAGGTCCGGCGTCGGTTGTCGTCGCTTCTTCCCTGACGTCAGTGCAGCAGGGGTATAAAAGAGCCAGCCGACACCATCTTTTTCAGTTTTTCTTGCCCCAGAGATGTCAGGTGCCCCCAGAAGGAAGGCAAAACAAACTTATGTAGTAGTCATGCAATATAGAATAATCAAAAAACAGTAGTTTGCAAACAAATACACCATAAAAGAATACCCCAAATAGGTTGTAAGAGAAGGTGTTTGCCATAAGGCTTGTCCTAAGAGGGGATGGAGGGAGGTAAACCTGGACTGCAGCTGTATGAGCACTCGAACATCTACATTTATGGTAGGTACAAAACTGTACTATGTTCATCGTGCATACAGCTGCAGATGGGTAGAATCCCAAAGCTAAGTAGGGGTGGCAGGCACTAAGTGGAACTAGGAGGAGCAAGGATGCCCTGCAAGACAGCTGTGGCAAATCCCGCTCTAGATTTTGAGTAAAGTGGAAGGTGATAGTGTTTGGAGAAAGTGTGCACTGAACTCCAAGTGGCTGCTTCCAAAATGTCCTTGGTAGGAACCCCCCTGAGGAAAGCTGCAGAGGTAGCTGTGGCCCTTGTGGAGTGGGACCTGATGCTTGAAGGCACAGCTTTTCCATGAAATGAGTAACAAAAGCATATGCAGTGGGCTATCCATTTTGAGATTGTTTGGAGATAGCCTTTCCTTGAGCACCTGTAGCATAGGACACAAAGAGTTGCTCGGATTTCCTGAATGGCTTTGTCCTGTCCAAATAATAATGTAGTTGTCTGTGAATGTCCAAGGAATGCAGTAGTCTTTCCCCTTTGTTTTGTGGGTTAGGGTAAAAGGTAGGTAAGTGGATAGTCTGATTCAAGGCTACACTGGATACTACCTTTGGCATAAAGGTAGGGTTGGTTTGTAAGGAAACTCTGTCCTGATGGAAGATGATGAAAGGTTGTACAGCCATGAGGGCCTGTAGTTCCGAAACCCTGCATGCTGAGGTGATAGCCAGAAGGAAGGCTGTTTTCCATGACAAATATTGTAGTTCTGTTGAAGCAGCTGGCTCAAATGGAGGAAGAGTCAGTTTTTCCAATATGAAGTTGAGGTCCCAAGCAGGGACTGGTGGTTTCCTTGGGGGTTTTATATTCTTAGCCCCTCTGAGGAACTGTCTTAAGAAAGGATGAGAAAATAAAGGAGGATCAGTGTTGTATTGTGCAGAAATGGCTGAAGCATGGATTTTGATGGAGGAGAAGGAAAGTCCACTGCTTAACATCTCAGCTAGGTACTGTAATATTTGAGGTATATTTATTACCCAAGGATTCTGGCCCTTTTTTGATTCCAGGCACAAAACCGCTTCCATTTGGCAGAGTAGGCTTTTCTAGTTGAAGGTCTTCTGGCCTCCAAGATGACATCCTGCACCTCCTTGGAGAGGAGAGACTGTTGTGAAATCAAGGGATTCTCCATGCGGCTAGATTTAGGGTTTTGAGCTGGCTGTGAATAGTTTTGAAGTTGTGCTGGGACAACAGAAGAGGCACTAGAGGTAGGATCCATGGTGGGGAATGCGTCAGGCTCTTCAGGAGTGGATACCAGTGTTGTCTTGGCCAGTCTGGAGCAATGAGAATCATTTTCAGCCTCTCTGCTCTGGCTTTTAATAGAACTTTGGGCAGCAGAGGGAGAGGCGGAAAGGCATAGACTGTCAATGTTGTCCAATTGAAGGAAAGTGTGTCCACTTTCCAGGCCTGTGAATGATAGGTCCTTGAGCAAAATTTTTTCAGTTGGTAATTTCTGTGGGTAGCAAAGAGATCTATGTCTGGCTGTCCCCATGCCTGAGTTATCTTTGCGAAAACTTGAGGATGCAACTTCCATTCATGTTGATCTGTCATATTTCTGCTTAGGCTGTCTGCCAGTGTGTTTTCCTTCCCTGGCAGGAATTGTGCCTGAAGTTGGATTTGCAATTCCAGAGCTGTGTTCCAAAGGGTCATGGCTAGTCTGCACAGGGGGTATGAATGAGTTCCCCCCTGTTTGTTTATGTACCACATCACTGTGGTGTTGTCTGTCCTTATCAATAGCTGGCCTGGATGCAGTAGGTCTTTGAAGGCCATATTAGCATTTTGCACTGCGAGCATTTCCTTTTGGTTGATGTGTAGGTGCTTCTCTTTTTGGGACCATTTTCCCTGAATGCACTGATCTTTCATGTGTGCCCCCAGGCGTAGTCCGAGGCGTCTGTTGTGATGATTTGATTTGCTTGAGGTATGCAGAAAGGGAGACCTTTGTTTCTTTGGCATGCTTGAGCCCACCACAGAAATTCCTTTTGAAGACATGGAATGAGTGGTATAATTGTTTCCAAACTGTGGCTGTGTTGAGACCATAAGTTTTTTAGGTACCATTGAAGTTTCCTCATATGCAGCTTTGCACATGGGATCAGCAGGATGCAAGATGCCATGAATCCCAGAGCCTGCAGGACTTTCCTTGCAGTCAGCCTGGTGAAGGTTGCCATTTTGCTGAAGTATTGAGATAGTTGCCCTTGTTTGTCTGGCGTGAGGTAGGCCATCTGGGTGTTTGTATTCAAGCTGGCACCCAGGAAAATTATTGTTTGAGAGGGTATTAGTTTTGATTTCTTTTTGTTGATTGTGTAGCCCAGAAAGTTCAACAGTCTTATTACAAACGCCAGGTGTTTCAGAAGTATGTCCTTGCTGTCCGCTTGGATCAGGCAGTCGTCCAGATATGGGTATATTTGTATTCCTTGAAGTCTGCAGAAGGCAATTACTGATGCCAGGCATTTCGTAAACACTCTGGGCGCAGTAGATAAGCCAAAGGGCAATGCAGAGAATTGATAATGGGTTGAACCTGCAAGAAATCTGAGGTATCTTCTGCAATCTTGTCTGATAGGGACATGCAGGTATGCCTCCTTGAGGTCCAGTGTTACCAGCCAAGACTCCTTGCCCAGCATGGGAAGAAGCTGCTGTAATGTGAGCATCTTGCATTTGGGTACCTGTAAATATGTGTTTAGGATGGATAGATCTAAAATAGGTCTCCAATCTTTGTCTTTCCTTGGTACCAGGAATAGTCTGGAATAAAACCCTTGACCTTGTTCTTTTGCAGGCACCTCTTGAATAGCTTTCATGTCCATGAGAGCTGAAATTTGTTTTGTGCCTCTGCCCTTTGATTTTGTGGCAGGTTTGGCATGCCTCTCATTTTGGAAGGGTGTGAAAGTGGAATCTGTAGCCTCTGTCTATAATGTCCAGGATCCATTTGTCTTTTGTGACAATATGCCAATTTTTTGAGAATAATGCCAGTTTTCCGCCTAAAGGTGCTGCCATTAAAGCTTTGCTTGGCAGGTAAAGGGGAAAGTCATTGTGTCTGCTTTCTGAATGACTGTGATCTATCTTCTCCACCTCTTGGGGTTGGTGCTTGCCATTGCCTGGCTCTGAATGATCCTTGAGATTGCCCTCTACCTCTCAGGCGCCTGTATCTGCCTCTTTGAGGTCTGTCCGTGGCTGGAAAGGACCAATTTTTTGAAGGCCAGTTTCTGCTGAAACGTGGAGGTTGTACCTGCAGGAAATCTTTCACTGTTTGCATTGATCTCGCCTTTTCCTCCATTTTCTTTAGTATCTCCTCAGCTTTAACACCAAACAATACATCTTTTTGAAGAGGTGCATCTAGTAATTTAGCTTTGACATGATCTGGTAAGGCTTGTTCTTTGAGCCAAGCATGTCTACGATGACAGACCCTGTAACAGCAGCTCTACATGAGGCCTCTAAAGCATCAAAACCACACTGCAAGGTATGTTTACCCACTTGCTCTGCACTATGCAACAAATCCTGCAACTCTTTTAAATCTGGTTGCTCAGGTTGTGTCATTTTGCTTTTCAATTCAGATAATAAAAACTGTTGATACTTTAACATATGGAACTGACAGTTTAATGCCCTCATGGTTAAAGTGGCCGAGGTGTACACCTTTTTCCCCCACCTTTCTAAAGCTCTGGAATCTCTCTCTGAAGGTAATGGGTTTTTAGCAGTGGAGGCCTTAATTCCCTTGGGACCCTGTGAAATAGTTTCTGGGTCAGCAGTATGGCTTTTGTATAGGAACTGGTGTGAATCAGGAACCCGGTAATACCTGTCTGGTTTTACAGGAGCCGGAGGTAAAGAATCTGGGTTGAGGCTGGCTTCTGTGTACACATCATCTAATATATCTAAGACAGGAGGGATAGCCAGTGGCCTATGCTGGGGGAGCAAGAGAAAATCCCTGAGCCTTTTCTTGGAATCTGAGTAATCTTGGCCTTCCCAGTGAAAATGTTCCCTCAAAGTATGTAGGGTTTCCCCAAAAGAGTAGCCCTCAGGGGGGGAGACCAAGGGAATAGACTCCTCTGCATCAGAGTCTTCAAAAGGAGAATATGTATATTCCTGGTCCTCAGAATGTTCAGAGGTAATAGAGGCTTGATCTGAGGAAGGGTAGTCTTCCTCTAATCTGGGCCTTTTGTCCGAGGGGGGTTGAGAACCCCTGATAAGAGTAATCAAATCCTCAGCCATTTTGAGCATCTGATTTTTAGGCATGGGGCCTTGAGAGGGGGTCTGTGGTCCTTGTTTTTTAGTTTTCATGGCTGCTTTAGATTTTGTGAAAGCCTTAATAGAGAAGGAGGAAGGCCTGAAGACACCTTGAGAAATGGCAGGCCTGTCTAAACTCTGGGTTTCCCCGCCAAAAGTGGCGTCGGTATCTTAGTCGGAGTGGGGGCCGAGGAGCCTGCGACCTCGGGCACAGAAGACACCAGTAATGAAGTGTCATCGGTAGTCAGGGGCTGCGTAGGCGCCTCGCTGAGAACCGGAGAACCGGTAGTCGGCCTTAGCGTGGTGTCAGTAGAAGTGGCGGACCTCGTATGTCGGTCCTTATCTTTGCGTCTTTTACCCAAAACTGGAGTCGGAGTATCCGACAACATAATATAATTAAATTTTTTACCAAAATAGTGATGGGCGAACTCCGCCCGACGCTTAATAGTGCATTTGTTGAATCTAGCACAAAAGCGGCAGGCCGAGACGTCGTGGTCTGGGCCTAAGCAAGGAATACAGAAAAAGTGGAAATCCTTATGCGGTATTTTCTTCCCACATGAAATGCAATTATTAACTTTGTCTGACATCGGTCTGAGGCAAGAAAAGTTTCCCCAATGGGGTACTTAGCTTTCAAGAAGACTTCGGCTGAAATATTTTTGTAAATCTCAGGAGCTGGCCGACCGGCACTTGCGAACTGCTTCTGCTTCGGGCACCGCGTGGCAAGAAAGACTGAAGAAGATGGCGTCGGCTGGCTCTTTTATACCCCTGCCGCACTGACGTCAGGGAAGAAGCGACGACAACCGACGCCGGACCTAGACTTTGGAATTCGGCCGACCGAGGACCCACCTGACGGCAGGATAACCCATCTGTTATGACTGCAGCTGTATGCACGATGAACATCATGCCACTTGCCAACTGCAGTACGTTCTACGTGAATTATGCAAATCAAGATACAAGTATCATCTAATGTTATTTATAATGGCTGCTGCATAGTATATGTTGGTGTGTGGGTACACAGATGAAGCAATAAATGAAAAATTGATTCTGCTTTTATTTCAGCATTTTGAATGTTTGCTTTCTCAGATAATTCCAGTTGAAGTGGTGATACATATATAAAACATTTCCAAGAAGCAATACATCTGAGATCAGTATATATAGTTAAAAATACAATCTATTACATAAGCAAGATCATTGTTTACAGTTACAAACTGAAATACATATAAATTCATTAAAAATTTTACAAGTAACATATTTTTTAGGTTTTGTCAAACTAGGACCAAAACATTGAAATCTTTATGGTGTGATCAACAACAGATTTCATGAGGCCATAATCTTGAGGTCTTGACTCTGAAAGATTTGGGGAATTTTTTTACATTATTAAAATGAATTTTATATATTTGTAAGTCACACATCATCTTTTTTATCAATACATGTAATGGTTAAAAAGCCTTGTTTATCAGTTAAAATGCTCTGAACAAAGATGTGAAACCTGCTAAGACACCACATGGTTTTTACTAGGAACAATTTTAGAACAGATGTCACTGAAATTCTTGTACAAATATGAGTTAAGGGAGCTGAAACAATATGCATGTAATTTGAATTAATAATTCCAAATGTATTTCTACAGTAACATCCAGCATTATATGTAATGAATGTACTGAGGAGCTGCTTTGTACAAGATTAATTAACTATATTGTCTACATTCACATTTAGTAGAAGATTCTAGAAGAAAATATGTGACCCAAATATGGTTCAGCATGAATGTAATTTGCAAAAGTGCGTCACTCTATTTAGCAGTACCTAAGCAATATCCTTTATTTTGACTACAGTTGTGCACGTGAGGAAGACAGCACAGTTACAGGTCATACAACAAACCTCTTTATTATATGTCAGTCTTCCAAACACTATGATATTGCCCTGCACTTTACAAAGTGAAGAAAGTACTGCATTTCCCCCTTTCTTTCCTTACATTCTTCTAAGGGCTGTAGTGACATGGTGGGGTATTTTTTTTTTTTTTTTTTTTTTACCACAACTGTTTTCATTATACTTATAGGAGATATTCATATGACTTAATACAGCACAGTCTTCACTTACAGGCTGTTAATCTGATCACATGACCAGAAGTATGTAACACCTTGGGCCCACCCTCACCATCGGGTGTCAATAAAACTATAATTGGGTATTTGGAAGACTTTCACATGTGTGTAAAGTGGTATTCATCCATGTAACAATTCCTTATCTGATTGAATGAGCTCCTTCAATTATATATGCAGGATATTTTCCTAGATTGTCCTAGATCTCGGCTTAGCAGCATAATACATTTGTAGCATAATATAAGTATTGTACTTCAAAGTAAGATGGTATATAGTGTTAGAGCAGATTAAAGTTAATCTTTTGCAAAGATGTTAACATGTATAATAGCATACTAACTTTAAATAAAGTCAGTGTAGACATTTAAATATGGCTTCTCTTAATGCTGTAGTCAACTGCAGGAAGGCTACTCAATTGTGAATATTGTGGATATATGTTACAATTGCCCAATCCATTTACAGTACAAACAAGTAACTGTTTAAGTGTTTTTGAGTGGTCCTCTTGAGATGGCAGTCACATAAATTACCATTTTGTATTTTATATAAATAGAACTGATGGCACTTCTCCCATTTGTTAGTAGTATACCTCATGTGTTTATTAACAGTACTGTCCAGTCCTGCTCAACATCAAACATACCTTGCATGAAGGAAAAGGTTGGTATGATGGAATGAGTGTAATATTTTCCATTGTGGCTACTGCACTTTATACATTAAAGTGAAGTTACTGAAGAATAGCTAACTTATTTAATACGAGTCAGACAGAACATACAATCCTGCATGACATTTGAATAAGTGCAGCTTGTCTCAATATGTGACATTAAGACTGATATTTAAATAATGACAACAATCATAGCAGCTTTAAAATGGCTACCACATCTCATATAGGAGTTTAATTATTGACTTGTATGTGCACTATTGGTATACATTTATTATTTAGGGTCAGACTGCCTGCAGGGCTAAGGTGTGATTTTCTTGATAAAGGTGTGTTTATTCAAATGGGAGAGAATTACACTTGCTACTTTTGACTATTCTAGATCGTCAATAACGTCATACTAATAAATGGCACGATACAATCTTTCACTTACACTACATATCTTACTATAATGACTGTAATACTGCTGATGCTAAAGTGTTGCCATTTTTACTGAAAACTGAGTCAATAATTCCCTCAGGCAATGTGAGATCTTACTTAACCGGTAAACTCACTGAGTACCAGATGAAACCAATAAGTCCACATTAGGATAGGGCTCTGACTTTTATGAGTAATGCAGAAGCCTATTGTTCTTATAAGGATTAAACTTGTGTTTAATGTCATATGCCTTACAATGCACTACTCAGGGTGTCTGCATGCTGTTACAGACATAGAAAGGTAAGGTTATGCAGACAGGCTACAACATAATACAGGGTATCATGCATTCTTACTACTTTCATTAAATGCCTTGCACTGATATATTCGTGTGTGCTTTGTGGAATATAAATTAGCACCTTATCATTAAAGGCTGCTTGTCTCATTGTACAATTGTTCCATCATGATATGGCCCCACTGTCAGGGCAGTGAAGAACCATGCCTACATCTTTTATTGCACCTTCATCTAATATGCAATTCTGATATCCAGTTCTACTTCCCAGTATTCAAACCCTAATGATCATGTTATGACAACAACAGAGTGATCTTCATAGCAAACGTACTAAATATACTCATTTCACTTTCTACACGACAATCTAATTTAGGCAACACTGTTCACTCATTACTGTATATATCAGACATGACTTTGAAAGCTGTTTTGCTATATGAGAAATTACTCATCTGTTTTTACATTAAACATTTATTTTCCATACAGTTTCCAGCCTTCTGTGTTTGGACTTGGATTACTTGTTCTTTTGCTGCCTATTTGGGACTTTACAAATTTTGCAGCTGCTCTGTTTGCCTGTGTTTGAAGTCAGCCTGTCTGATATTTTTTGGTACTTTCTTTGCTGGCTGGCTCCATGTATTCCCTTTGGAGTTCTCCTTGGATGCTTGGATGGTCCTTCAGAATGTATAGCATTCCAGTGGCTGGTTTGAGATATTTATTTGTGAATGGGTATTTTATGCCATGGAATCTTTTGTGGTCTTCTGTGCATTACATGATCCAAAAGGCCTTTTCAAACGTGTCAGTTTGTCTGTCCCTGAATTCCTCATACCAACAGCTACATCATCTCCCACAGTTCTTTGGTGAAACAGTGCCTTGTAAGACCTCAGAGAAAATGCTGGTGCCAGTATATTGTTTAGTGTCTTCAGGACCGAAGTGCTGATATTTATGAGGCCAGTTTGTTAAAAACTTTGCTAACTACTTTCTTAGGCATTTCTGTAAGTTGTAGTACCTGTGAGAAAAGAGAGGACAGTTAGACTAAATCTGGCAGTGTGTAAGTTACAGGGGCATGTATTTTCTTTTTAGCCAGTGAAGTGATCTGGCCAAAAGGTCATTTCATAATTACAGCCGGTATTATAGCAGACTTCTTTTTGGTCCAGTTACAGTACTTTACCTGATAATTTGTGTTTGCCTTCTTAGGTTCATAAGTTCATGGGTAAATACAAGGCTATCAGTCTGCAAACTATTGCAAGCCTAGTAGGTAACCAGAGGTTAGAATCAATCTTTATACCTTGTATCTCTGAAGTCAAAACCTTACTCATTATACAAATCCTCCTTCATTCGACTTTTTTTTTGGTTTTGCCTTTCATTCCTAATAACCTTGTTTTCCAGATTTATCTTCCTTTTATGACAGATTCTTGCTTGCATTACTTATTGCTTACCCACTTACTTTCTGACTTAAGCTACTGCTTTATAATAAGAGCACACTTCATTTTAATTCATGTTATCTCAGGACTGCCCATCTTGTAATGGATTGACATGAACATAACTGCCAGCCAAATCAGTGACTTACTTTCCTCATTCTGCGGTACCTAACCACTCTGGGTATATTAGTCTTGAGATTTGATCTGATATGTGTGTGTATGTGTGTGATAGCATTGAAGTCCTCATTAGAAGGGAAGCAACACCTGACACTGAGATCGAGAGAGAGGGAGAATGGAGTCACAGCTTGACTGTTGAAGAAGATGAGGAAGAACCATAGCAGAAATTTTGAAAATGTGTGGAAATCTGTGTATGTGGAATAGATGTTAGTCTACATCCCTCAGGTACTGATGCTGAATGGAATAAAAAGAGAGATGGAGTGTTAAAAACAACAAGATGCATTTTCACAGGCAGACAACCCGTGCAACCTATGAAAACCATCCCTTCAGTGAGGGGTATCCCTCTCCTCTGGATGGCAACAAAAAGAAGGCTTGCCCAAGTGTTGAGAACACAGAAACTGGAAGCCTGGTGCAGTGTGGACAATACAAGTTACTCATGAGGCAACATTACTTCTATATGTAACAAAAATCTAAGTAATCAGAGTTCAGCTGCAGGAACTCCAGAAACTCAAAACAGTGCTACATTAAGAACAGAAACATGAATCAAAGCAAGTAGCAGTTAAGAGCACACATGAAGCCATTCCTTGGTACTAAGGTAAAAAAGCAGACATTGATGTTTTGAGAAGAAAATGCCCAGCAGCAGTTATGGGGGATGTGTAACATTTTACTTATCTGGCAAGACAAGTGAAAAGAAAAGTAGTTACAAAAGTCAGTGCAGTGTAGTATGATGTAAAAGTCAGTGCAGTGTAGTATGACGTAAAAGTCAGTGCAGTGTAGTATGATGTAAAAGTATCACTGCAAACAGGCTATCAGCATCAAGTGTGCTGTGGGGAATTATACAGGTTATACATGGCTACCCACATGGTGCTACTAATCTTGGCTCTAGATGACTGTCACTGTTGATGTGACACCCTGACCCTGTGTGAAATAATGGGAAAAGGGGGTTGTTGACGGATGGATGGATGGATGGATGGATAGCTATATTGGTTAAATTAATTAGTTACAATGAACCAAAAAATGTACAAAGAAGACTTGAATGCAAACTCTTCAAATTATTCATTTATTGTAATAGACAAGACATCCAGGTACCGTATCTTTTAAATTGTGGAGAAAACTGGTTGCCAGCAGGAAACTCAGAACACATAAATAAATAAATAAATAAAAAAAACAAACAAATAAATACACAAATAAATAAACAAATAAATAAATCATTACAGCAATTAATCAATAAATTAATACAAAGTCTGGAGAGCATCCAGGGGAAAGGAACGAATCCCTGACCTCATACAAAGAGGCAACTGCAGTAAACATTGCACTCTCTCTCTCTCTCTCGATATATATATATATATATATATATATATATATATATATATATATATATATATATATATATTTATTTATTTTTTTGCACTGGTGGAAGGAGGAGTCTTACACATGGTACCGCCAATAGGTGAAGCCTCACACATGGCACTGCTGGCCATGAAGTCTCACACATGGTATTACTAAGATGTAGAACCACACATATGGCACTGCAGGAAGGAGGAGACTCACAAATGGTACTGCCAAGAGGTGGAGTCTCACATAATGCACTGTAGGAAGGAGGAGTCTATGGAACTGCTAAGAGGTAGGGCCTCACATATGGCACTGCTGGAAGGAAGAGTCTCACACATGGTACTGCTAAGAAGTGGAATCTCACACATGGCACTGCAAGAAGAAGTCTCACATATGGCACTGCCAGAAGGAGGAGTCTCACACATGGCTCTGCTTAACAGGTGGAATCTCACACATGGCACTGCAAGGAGGAGAAGTTTCACATATGGCACTGCCAGAAGGAGGAGTCTCACACATGGCTCTGCTAAGAGGTTTGGTCACACATATGGCACTACCGGAAGGTGGAGTCTCACACACAGCACTTCAAAGAGACAGAGGTTCTGTGCTGTAGTACGTTTCATATCTGCCTTACGTGCAGAAGGCCCTGAGTTCATTTCCCAATGGAACCATTATTAAGGATTGGGAGTTGGCTTAATGGTTAAGGAGTTTACCTCACAGACACAAAGTATAGGGTCTGATTCTTACCCTTGACTGAAACTGGATAGGCTTAAAATGGCCCAGAAGGGCAACTACCCTAGTACTTAGCTATGAACCTGTAAAGCCTCACACATGACATTTCTGAAAAGAGGAGTGTATTACATTGTACTAGGAAACTGGAATCTCACATGGATGTTGAGCCTCACACATGGTAATGCTGAAAGGAAGAGTCTCACATTATACTTCTGAAAGTCTGATTCTCACACACAGCACTGTCAGCAGATAGACTTTCGCACATGGGATTTATGAAAGGAGGGCTGTCATACATTGCACTGGGATGGAGGAGTCTTATGCGTGGCACTATTAAGAGGTGGAACCTCACACAGGGAGAGCTGCAAGGAGGAGTATCACACTTTGTACTGCTGGAAGGTAGAATTTTACACATGATACCAGTAAGAGATAGAGCCCCACGTATTGCATTTTTGAAAGGAAGAATGTCACACTGTACTGCTGGAAGGACTGTCACATGTGGTACTGCTAAGAGGTGGGGCATCACACATGGCATCCTTGGAAGGCGGAGGAAAAGGTTCACACATTGTGCTGTTGAAAAGAGGGCTGTTTCACGTGGCACTGCTGTTGGCATACACTGCAAACAGTATAGAAATGCCAAAGAAAACTCATTACAATTTTGAAAGGATGCTTTCCAAATGTGTGCTGAAGGTCCAGAAGGGCTTCACACAGTCACTTTAAGAAGTGTGTTTTGGATACTGTATAAAACAAGAAAAATAAACCCCTCACATAATACTTTTGGCAGGGGTTGTGTAATAAAGAGAGGGTTTTACATATGCTAGGAGGAATTCAAGATTATCTTTCAAAGGATTATTCTTTGATGGACAAATGCACTAATGTGGTTACCTGAAAAACATTTTTAGCAAAATCAATTTAAAACTTTTATGACAGAGTGTCTTGCCCCCCTGCACTCCCCCCATTTGGGTGGAGACCCCATACCCCTCTAAATTATATTTATACACACACACACACACACACACATATATATATATATATATATATATATATATATATATATATATATATATATATATATATATATATATATATATATATATATATATATATATACATATATACATACACACATATAGATATATATAGATAGATATAGGTCCCTATCAGATGATCGAGTTTTCACAAGCTCAAAATTCACATGGTTGGGACCATAAGATTGAATTTTTGAAAACCTGATGCTTTTGAATGGAGATCATGGTACAGTGAGGATTGGGAAATGTACCCTTTTCCCCACTGTAGTGTGATCTCAGAGTTAGTATATATAATTTGCAGGGGGGGGGGTGGAAGCCCTCCTGCAAAAATGTAAAAAAAAGGTAGCTTTTTGTGTTTTTCTGTGCTTTTTGTTTGAAGTTCAAGTTTTCAGAAACTCCATCATATGGTCTCAACTATATATATATATATATATATATATATATATATATATATATATATATATATATATATATATATACATATACCAACTGCAAGGTTGCGCAACAGTGGAGAAAATGCAGTACCTCCCATTCGCTGAAAGTGGCTTTCAGCGATAGGTAGTCATGCTTCCTTCTGTCAAAACATAATTCTTCAAAAGAAACTCAAGTTCCTGTTGGCAGCAGGTCATTCACAGTTAATTTAAAAATTCCATTTCTTTTCCTGTATATAGGCCTTTTAAGAAGCATTCATTTTCACTGTTTTTGTATGCTGAGTCTTGTGCTGAATTTTAAAAATTCAACAGTACAATTTTGGTTTATCTATTTCACAAAGTAACACAATTGAATTTTAAAAATTCAACAGTACAATTTTGGTTTATCTATTTCACAAAGTAACACAATGGAAAATAAATATATTGTCATCACAACAAGTGGAGAGAGGATTAAATGCACAAGCTGCCAACACACTTTCAATTCAATTCAGTGTTTACTGAAATGGCTCAGCAAACTCAGTGCCCTGGGGGGGGTGCAAAGAAGTTTGCCTTCATAATGTTTGCATCATAAACTGACTCAACAGCCCAGTTATCGAAACCTGTCTTACACAAAGCAGTACAGAAAGCTGCTAAAATATGTAATGGTAATGCACAACCTTTCTCCAGTGGTCTTATCTTTAAAGAAAGCAGTAGATAATTTAACCAAGGAATTATTGTTGCTATTATTGACACATAAATGCAAACCAACTTATGGCATATTTTAAATATTAAGACATTTAAAAATAAGAATAACATCACTTCTCTTGGTCTATATGCAGCCACAGGTAAATGTAAATGCCTTAGGTTTATCCTCGTAAGAGGAACCACATTGACCAGCAATCTGCCTTGTAAACATTTTCAAGATTCCTTCAAACCTGTTAGCACTGGATTTAACATAAACACACACCGTCCCACCATAATCTATATGTGAACTAATAAGGGTGATGTATAAGGGTAACATCACCTCACTATTCTTGCTACTAATAGTTCTCAGAATGTCTTTTATCAGCCCATAACATTTATGCAGGCTAACAGATGCACTGTTGTGGAATTTAAATCTATCTCTAGTTACTCACATATCCTTAAGACTGGTAGTTGTTGGAATAAGTTCATGGTCTACTGCATATGGACATCCATGGTTTAATATCCCAGAATGAATGACCCTATACTTCCCATGTTTAAATAACATATTATTAACCATAAACCATAAATAAAGATCAACCACATACATCGATATGATATTTTGATCAGCAAAGTTTCTCACTACCATCCAGATTTTTGTGACAACAGCACATTTGCCGATGCACACATCACCTGATTAAAGAATGGCAGACATGAACAGACTTATCAGAAAAGGCCCCTTTACACATCCTCATGGAACACCTGTGTTTGCAGTACCTTCCTCTGAGTACTTGTCCCTCACCATAACTCTGTGGCTTCTGTCACTCAGCCAGTTTTCAACCCAACCCAGTAAGGATTTTTGCTCGATTTTCAGTCTTCCTATAACATCAAAAATACTATTCTGTGACACATACTTACTCAGTGACAACATGCAAAGTCAGTAACGCTGAACAAATTGCTTAACCAAATAATATACCTGAATGACACTTGAAAATGGGCACCTATACTTAGTGGGCTAACCTGGTAAATAAATAAGGGGGGAAAAAGAGTTGACCAATACACATTAATTACATCATGAAGTTCTGCAGAACTGCATTCAGTCTAGGGTGTTCAGTAGCATTTGCAGTGATTGAGAGCTGATGTAAATGTTGGATGACCTTGTGGAGGATATTGGAGTGTTCACTTAACATTTGTATCACTTTAGCAACACTTCACATCTGTTATGCATCTTTGGTAACCCCAGTCATAATCTATTATATTATATCTCACTGACAAGTAGTTAAGACAGAAAGCTTTATTTTTCACCACAGCATGTGTTGCCATGAAGACGTCAATGCCACACATGTACTCCATATATGCATACATCTGACATACCTGTAACATGGGTTTATATGAGTATAGTAATTACCAATGCATACAACAGCTGATATCTGACAGTCAAATTACAGCAAGGGTGTTACTGTGTACAGTTTTGTAGACAAGAACATCTTATATGTACCATATGCAATTGTTAGCTTAGATAAAGAGATACAGGTAAAGCAATACCAAAAGTGAACAATATATATGAACCCGTATCAGATGAAAATACAATATTGTAGTTCTAACTGTCATGCTCCCATTCTGAACACAATAGTAAAGTCTTTGTGGGTTCTGTTCAAGTACCTTTATTTTATACAAGCACATCACTGTAGAACATTATTGACTTTAACTTAAGTAACTTATATACAAACTAACAACTGCGATCATGCATGCTCTCACTGTGGCTGCTCTTACAAAATGGCACTAGGGATTGCACGAGTCTGGAATTTATACGTGTCCCTACAGCCTCACATACTTAAAGATAAAGCAAGTATCACTTGCTCTCTGATCTCTATCCCCCCTCTTTGAGACATAGATCATACAACGCTACAAGTCTATTAGGCATGCAGAAATCACAGGTAATTCTTTGCCATGCATTATACAATGCTAACTACACACACACACACACACATATATATACATACAATCAAGTCCACGTTGCTGCGTATTTCACACTAGGCTTTAATACTCCCCCAAACTGTGTGACATAAAACGGGGAATTAGACTTAGCAACTGGAACTGTCTCTGCAAAATGTTTGGCCTGTGGAATGTTCAGAACATTTTCTGGAATGGAATCAGAATTCCCTTGTATGTGAACAGTGTTTGATTCACTCTAAGATTTGAAGTCTGCATCACAGAACAATGTTGTGATGGTGATGATGATTCTGATACAAGAAGATGTCTATGATTCCTCCTATATGCCACACCTTTGGAGTCTACCAGATCCTGGCTCAGCACATATGCCTATAATCTGTCCTATTTGATCAAAACCTTTCATTGCCTGGATTCGTACCATCTCTCCTTCCCTCAATAGATGAAGTAATCTGCTCGATTGGTCGTAACTAGATTTCTGGATATTACATTTCTTAAACAACCGAGCCTTGATGGTTGTATTGTTCATAGGTTTAGGCTTCAACAGACTGGAAGTAATGGCTATTGTAGTGCTAGTTTGCCTGGAAAGTAGTCTTTTAGCAGGTGAGCCAAGAATATCGTCACTGGGTATGTTTCTGAGATTAAGTAAATTCTAGAACCCATGGGTATTGTCATGCTTTGACCTTTCAAGTAATGGCTTTGCACTTTGCACTGCACATTCAGCTTGACCATTGGACGGAGGATATTCAGGACTACTAGTGACATGTACAAAGTCCCATTCATTTGCAAATTTCTGAAACAAATGGCTAGTAAATTGAGTACCATAGTCAGAAAGACCTTTGTGTGGAGTACCATGAACTGAGAAATGATGTTTCAACTTAGTAATAACAGCAGTGGATGTTAGCTTAGGTAGTAGATCAATCTCAAACCAATTTGAATAAGAGTCTACTAAAACCAAGTACTGTTGAGTGTTCCTCTCAAAGATATCAGCTGCAAAGATTGATCAAGGTAGTTCAGGAAATGGACTGAAGTGATTCTCTTGGCAAATGCGGTCTAGTACTATGGCATACTGAACAAGAAGAAAGGACTTTATCAATGTCTTTTGGTAAAGAGGGCCAAAACACTAATTCTTTCACTCTTCTCTTAGTGGATGTGGATACTGGGTGACCACAATAAAAAATACGGATGTACTCTTGTTGTAAGGAAGCAGGAACAACAATTTTAGGACCTTTGAAAATAATGCCATCTTCCATCAATAATTCATTTCTGTAAGGAAAATAGGTTTGCACTTCAGGTCGTACACTAGATTGCTTTGACGGCCATCCAACATTAATATAGTGCTTGAGCTTCTGTTAAATTGGATCAGTCTGAGTATGATCTCTTAACTCATCAAGTCTAGTGGTGGAAAAATTATGGACTGATATCACATCAAAGTCAAAATTCTCTGTGTCAAGCTGTTCTGTGGTATTTCTGGGTGATCTGGATAAGATATCAGCCAGACAGAGCAATTTGCCTTTCGTGTATACCATTTTGAAATTGTACTTTTGCAATTTGAGAATCATTCTTTGTAATGTCGCTGGAGTGGAATGCGTAGTAAGTAGAGGTTGGTGGTCAGTTTCAATCTAAATAACTTGACCATAAATATAACCATGAAACTTTGAACATGGAAATATTATTGCTAAAAGCTCCTTCTCAGTTTGAGCATACTGCATCTCAGTTTGGGTAGGTCTTCTAGATGCATAGGCTACTGGTCTGTCCTTTTGAAGTATAACTGTGCCAAGACCAAATTTTTAAGCATCACAGGAAAAAGTAACTGATTTGTTCACATCATAGTATCTTAATGTAGGTGGGGTGGTAATTTTCTGCTTAAGGTCTTCAAATGCCTTCTGGTGGTGTTCCAACCATGACCATGCAAACATTTTGCACGTTAGCTCTCTTAAAGGTGCTGTCAACTCACTGAAGTCTGGTATAAACTTGCCTAAATAGTGGACCATGCCTATAAAACATTGTAGAACTTGTACATTGTCTGGTGCTGACATATCAAGAATAGCTGTTTGCTTGGTTGGGTCTGGTCTCAAGCCTGTACTTGTGAACAAACAACCTATGTAGGCAACTCCTGGAAGACTGAATTTTCACTTCAGAGGGTTGAGCTTCAAGTTTACTTCACATGCTCTGTCTAGAACTTTCTTTAGGTGTCTTGTCATGCTCTGCTTCATCATTGCCTCTAACCAATAAATCATCTACTATTATGGCACAAGAATAACCCGAAAAAATTTGCTCCATTGCACGCTGAAAGACTTCACTTGCAGAATTTATTTCAAATGGCATCCTTAGGCATCTGTATCTGCCAAACAGAGTACCAAAAGTAGTTAGAAATGAAGATTTGTGATCAAGCATCACTTCCCAAAATAAACTATTTGCATCCAAGACAGAGAGAACAGTGGCATTTGGTATTAGAGCTGCAACTTCTTTGACAGTGTGCATCGGATGATACAGCCTCTTTAATGCTTTGTTCAGATCTGTTGGGTCAATACATATTCTGATTTCATCTGAGCCTTTTTTCTAAGCTGCTACCATGGACGATACCCATTCAGTTGGCTCTGTGAATGGACAAATCACACCTTGCTGCACCCATTTTATCCAGCTGAGCTTTAACTTTATCCTGCATAGCTATCGGAACTCTTCTTGCTGGTCTGACTACTGGAATGACCTCTGGGTCTAACTTCATAGAAAAGACAACTAGAAGTTTGCCTAACTTGTCATCAAAAACATCACCATATTCTGAGAAAATGGCTTCAGAAAAATTAGAACTTGGAAATGCATTTACATGATGAACTTCGTTAGTAAAAGAAAGCAGATTCATTCTCAAACTATCTTTGAGACCCAGTAAAGATTGCACTGGCCTTCTGAAAGCATCACTGAACCTTTGGTTGGAATTTCTTCACCTCCATTAGCAACAAGTCTCACACTACTGGCTACATTGAGTTGTTCATTAGTTCTCACTTTAGCAAATGTGCCTGCTGATATAACGTTACACTTTGAACCTGTGTCTACTTTAAGCTCTGTGAATTTTCCATTAATCTGGTCAGTACAAAACACTTCGCTCTTTGTTAATAAATTCATTGCATCAACTCTTTCAACAAGCACTGATACACCACATGAGTGGACTGCTGCAACTCTACTTGATCAACTTGCCTTTTTGCGTGACCTTTCTTTACAACTGTGTGAGATTTACTTGATTTGCAAAACTTTTGGAAATGGTTCAATTTTTTTACATTTATGACATTGCTGACCAAATGCTAAGCACTGCTCTCTTTTAGCCTCATGATTTACACCACAATTGCGACAGTTAACAATAAAGTTAGACTTGGGTTTTGCGGATTCATGCTTATACTGCACTGAGCTGGTGCAAGCTCCATTTTTAGAATTTGCTGGAAAGCTGCACTTCTTTCTTGGAAACCATGTAGCTGCCATGTGCTTGGGGCCTGCTTTTGTTTCCCGCGTGTTGCATACTTTCTACATTTGTTCTGGAGCCAACTGAAACCATGCTCTTGTCGCTCGCAAGCATACTTGTGTGTTTTTCTGTAACCTCATGGATTTGATAAAGCTTTATGGCTTTGCTCAATGTTTAATCACTGTCACAAAGTAAAATCTTTCTCACAGCAGCACTGCTAATACCACACACAAGCCTGTCCTTTATAAACTCATCTTTTAAGTCACCAAACCAACACGTTTTAGCTTTGTTTCTCAGGTCAGTTATATAAGCTGCAAATGTTCCCCCTGGTTTCTGATATCTCCAATGCCTCTCTGATGTAATATTTGCCTGGGGGTTACACATTTCTCTGAACTTGCACTTCAAACACTCGGGGTCTTCCCTTGATTCGGCTTGTATTTTCACCTTCTCCTTCATATACTGCAGGTGCATACACAAATGAACACTCTCTTTCTATAGACTCTGACCCAGCCAGGTTTAGCAAAATGAATGCCCTGGTGCATGCATCTCTATCTGCATAAGCTGCTTGTATAAAAATATTGTACTCTTGCTCAAATACTCTCCTGTTCTCTGCAATATTCTGATGAAATACAAGTGGTAGGGGCTTTCGAAATCTGTCTGCCATATTAACACATACCAGTGAAGGGTTTTGCAAACAAGCACAAACTTACACACATGGACATATGCCAGTATTTGTAACTTTGTCCAATGCTTTGTGCTTCTGAATTTTTTATACATTTTAGGCTTTTCAAAATTATGCTACTGGACCAATTTGTAGTACCTCTGAATAACTGGACTTTGCGAAATAAACTTCTCGGGCACTTTAACACTCTAGTAATATCGTTTTGCATTGCTAAAGTCATTTATAATAATTTTAAGAAACATCTCAAACAACTTTATGATGTGAATGAAATAAACTCTCGGGCATTGTAATACTCTCGTAATGTCGTTTTTTTTATTTTTTATTTTGCAATGCTAAAGTCGTTTATCAACACTTTAAAAAGCATTTCAAATAACTGCACAATGTGAATAAACTGGACATCTCTTGCCCTAAATTCAGCAACATTTTGAAGTAATTGCACTTTGCAAATAACTGCATACAGCACACTGAGATGTCCCCAAAATGGTGGCACCTTGCTAGGCAACTCTTTACAGTGCAAGAAACACTCTGTAATAGCGACACTTTGCGAACTGACACATCCAGCACAACAAACTTTTCAAAATGGCTATACTTTGACTGTATTTCAGAAAAAAGTTGCACTTTGCACACAATAAACTCTTTAAAATACATGCACAGTAATAAGCACACACTGTATGCACTTTTTACACACTTTGAGATACTTCGAATAGCTTTAGTTATGCCCTTGATACAATATGAAGTCGTAATTATGCCAAAACATAGCATCTTGCCAAAACACATGCAGTCGCCTTGCTTTATTTTTGCTTAATGTGCCATTTTTGCCGTTATTATATTTATTTTGCTTATTTAAGCCCTTTTCATGCCCAGTGTTCTTTTCTTGTGCTTGTTTATCTTAGTTTTACCTTCACTGTCATCTCTGCACCTCTTGGCTCTGGATTTTATTCTCTTCGATCTCGGTTCTGATACCATGTTGCTCTCCCATTCTGGACAAAATAGAAGAGTCTTTGTGGATTCTGTTCAAGCAGCTTTATTTTATACAAGCACATCACTGTAGAAGATTATTGACTTTAACTTAAGTAACTTATATACAACTAACAACTGTGATCACGTATGCTTTCACTGTGGCTGCTCTTACAAAATGGCACTAGAGATTGCAAGTGTCTGGAATTTAAACGTGCATGTACAGCTTTGACATGCTTCTTAAAGATACAGCACACATCACATACTCTGATCTACATAACTTTGTCATGGACTTGTAATATATGTTTAGAAAATCGTGACAGCTGCCATTAAATGTGATGCATTTCTGCCTTGTTTATTTTATCCTTCAGTCATGTTCATCGTCCTTAAACTGTAGGATTTATCAATTCTCTTGCTTTAGGATTATCAACTGAAGTTAATGCACTAGTGAGAGGCATAACTTAGACAGATAGCTATAAACTGTATGATGACAATCTGCAATTTTTGCCACACCTTATAAATATTTTGTTTTAATCTCACTGGTGCACACATCCATGAACATGCCAAATAAAACTTCAATAATTCAGTGGCCAAAAATGTTCATAATTTTTATACAGGGACATTTTACTATGAAATGTTGGGTGACGTTCTCTTTAACATCTAGTAAGTGATGGAATAGAGAACAAAACAACATTTGAAGGGTGAAGCAATAGTTACTATAGCAATAACCCACGCCTGGGTGTGGGTAATGCTGGATTTACCCACGGTTGGCGTGGTTTGGTCCCGAGGGCGAAGCCCGAGGGACCAAACAAAGCCAACCGTGGGTAAATACAGCATTACCCACACTCAGAAGTGGTTATTGCTATTATATGACATTATTTAAGAAAAGAAACTATTACTTTTCTTAAATAATGGCATAGTATAATGCCTGTTTACTGCCCTTCCACAGATGTCTGGCATCCGGCAGTTCTGATGTACTGCGCCTGCGCAGTACATCAGAGCTGTGGGCAAAGCAACGGAGAAAGCAAGATCTCCGTTGCTTTTTTTTTTACTGTTTTCGCTATGTTAAATGGGTTTAACATAGCGAGAAAGTTTTAAAATAAGCAACGGAGATGTCCATTGCTTATTTTAAAACTGTCTCGCTATGTTAAACCCATTTAACATAGCGAAACAGTAAAAAAAGCAACGTAGATCTTGCTTTCTCCGTTGCTTTTTTTTTAAAACCTGTCTCACTATGTTAAATGGGTTTAGCATAGTGAGACAGCTTTAAAATAAGCAACGGAGATCTCCGTTGCTTATTTTAAAGCTGTCTTGCTATGTTAAACCCATTTAATATAGCGAGACAGTGTTTTAAAAGTAGAGTTATACAATGGAAAAAAGTCCGGGCGACCGGACCTTTTTCCATTAGTATAACTCAATTTACAATGTGCACGTTGGCCAATCAGCGTGCTCGTTTTGGGGGGGTCATGGTATAATGTTCAATATACAACTCCAGTTCTAAATGGTTTGAATATAGTATTGCCTGTTAAAGGCTCATTAAGAATTGTGTCATTGAGAAACTTATACAATTAACAAAATTGTCTTGTGACTGATTTTTAATATTTAAATTGCATGCTGAGAATGATTATCCTTTTTTTACTGTTTTTAGTGAGTATAAGCCAAGGTGTTAAAATATTTAGCACATCTTAATTACTTTTCATGAATATGTACACCAGTGGGAATGGATTAAGATATTTATAAGATCTGTTGTAGATCTGGGAATTATTTTTCACCTTTCTGAGATTTTGTGCCTTTCTTTTTTCCGCAACAAGTGCATGCAAATGCAAAAGATGGCATTTACACAAGCTTGTGTACTATGTGTTGATTCTTAGTATACAAGTTAAAGACAGTTCTCAGAAGTTTGCTATGCAGCACTAGAACTGAGTAGCATGGTGGCAGTACTAGAACCGAGTAGCATACCTTGATGCCTGCATTAGAAACGAGTAGTGTGGTGCCAGTAATAGAATTCAATAGCATTGTGTCAGGTCTAAAACTAGGTAGCATGATGACTGCACTAGAATCAAGTAGCACGGTGGCAGCATAGAACTAAGTGGCATGGTGCCACTACTAGAATCGAGTAACATGGTGACTGCACTAGAACCAAGATGCATGTACACTGCATAGAACTGAATAGCATGGTGAATGCTTTTATACCAAGTAGCATGGTGACTGCATAGAACTGAGTAGCATGGTGAGTGCAATACAACCAAGTAACATGGTGACTGTGAGTAGAATGGTGACGGCATAGTCTTTTTTGGAGCTGCATACAAATGTAGCAATCTAAGATAGAGTCCTATACTATGGTCCTGTGTATATCCCTATGTATAGTCCTATGTAGTAAAGTGATTTATAAAACCCCATATTAAACAAATTCCATGTAGAGTACAGGAAGTGTATATGGATTTTAGCCAAATTGTACTCAGTCATTTTAATGGTAATTTACAGCATTCCACGGCAAACTGCTTTCCTGAATGTAGCAATCCATAACCTCACAGCTGAGCATGGCACAGTCCCAGACTGTTCTATGAAGCACGAACCTGCAGTTGTTCCAACTTCTGTACTTGTTGATTCTTAAAACTTTAGTAGAGTAGTTCATGGGATTTGGCCCCATGCAAAATATGCATTTCTCCGACTCCAATTTTTCTGAGCAGCACAATTGTGCCAAACTGAGCAGAGTACTTTGCTCTTCTGTTATGAAGTTCTCATAAATACCACCCAAAATATATGAGAAAACAAGATATATCTGTTCCCTTTGAATATGCAACAACACAAAGCAGTATTGTGCATTTTCTTACCTTGTCTGCAGTGAAGACATTCTTTTAGACCACTGTGGATGGGTGTGTACCGGAATTCCCACTCTAAAAAACAAGAAACATAACACAGTCTTCGGTTAAATCAATTGTTATACAGTTTAACTGGTTCTGAAATTAACATTCTTGGCCTACTCCAGAAAGAGTAAGCAATGCATTTGCTGAGACTATACCAAAGTTATATTACTAAAAAAAAGTGAATCCTGAATAATGCACTGACATAATTTCTTGCAATATAAACACTGGCTAGTAGAGGAATCACAGCTCAAAGTAAAATGGACACTGTGTGGACATTCCTTGATATTGTTACAAACAAATCATACAGTATATTATGAGATGCCTTTGTGGAATGACTGCATTATTGTCTGATATGGTGGTTAAGTTCCAGTCATGGTATATCACTTGTTCAGACACAGTATATCACTTTAGTATGGTATGCTGTGTTCAGTTATAGTATATTATTTTAGTATGGTATGCCATGTTCAGCCATGGTATATCACTTATGTATGGTATGTCATGCTCAGTCATGGTGTATCACTTTTGCATGCTATGCCATGTTCAAGCACAGTGCATCACTTTAGTATGGTATACTGTGAATCTTGGTGTATCACTTTAATATGGTATGTCATCTTCAGGCACAGTGTATCACATTAGCACAGTATGCTATGTTTAGACACAGTGCATCACTTTAATTTGTTTGCCATGTTCAGTCATTGTATATCACTTTAGTATGGTGTGGTATGTTCAGTCATGATGTCTCACTTTAGTATGGTATGCCATATTCCATCATGGTGTATCACTTTAGCATAGTATGACATTTTCAGGCCCAGTGTATCACTTTGGTGTGGTATGCCATGTTCAGGCCCAGTGTATCACTTTAGTATGGTATGGCATGTTCAGTCATGGTGCATCACTTTGCTATGGTATGCTATTTTCAGTCATGGTGTATTACTTTGCTATGGTATGCTATTTTCAGTCACGGTGTATCACTTTAGTATAGTATGCCATATTCAGTCATGGTGTATCACTTTAGTATGGTATGCCATATTCATCACCGTATATCATTTTAGTATGGTATGCCATGTTCAGGTAGAGTATATCATTCAGTACAGTATGCTGTGTTCAGTCATGGTATATAACTTTAGTATGGTATGCTGTATTCAGGCATGGTGTATCACTTTGGCATACAATGTTTAGTCATTGTGTATTGCTTTAGTCTAGTAAGCCATGTTCAGGTACAATGTATCATTTTAGAATGGTATGTCATGTTCAGGCACAGTGTATCACATTAGCTATGCTATGTTCAGTCATGGTGTATCACTTTAGTACTGTATGCCATGTACAGGTACAGTGTATTCATTTACTATGGTATGCTGTGTTCAGTCATGGCATATCACTTTAGTATGGTATGTTACATTCAGTCTTGGTGTCTCACTTTAGTATGGTATGCCATGTTCAGTCATGGGGTATCACTTTATTATGGTATGCCATGTTCATGCATAGTGCATCACTTTAGTATGGTGTGCTGTGTTCATTCATGGTGTATCACTTTAGTATGGTTTGCTATGTTTACTCATGATGTATCATTTTAGTGCGGTATGCCATATTCAGGCACAGTGTATTACTTTAATATGGAATGGCATGTCCAGTCATAGTGTATCACTTTAGTATGGTATGCAATGTTCAGTCATGGTGTATCACTTTAGTATGGTATGCTATGTTCAGTCATAGTGTATTACTGTAGTACGGTATGCAATGTTCAGTCATAATGTATCACATATTGTATCACTTTAGTATGGTACACCATGGTCTGGCACAGTATATCATTTTAGTAAGGTATGCTGTGTTCCGTCATGGTATATCACTTTAGTATGGTATGCCATGTTCAGGCACAGTGTATCGCTTTAATATGGTATGGTGTGTTTAGCCATGGTATATTAGTTTAGTATGGTATGCCATGCTCATTCATGGTGTATCAGTTTAATATGGCAAGCTGTGTTTAGTCATAGTACAGCACATATGTATGGTATGCTATGTTCAGTCATGGTGTATAACTTTAGTATGGTATGCCATGTTCAGTGATGATGTATCACGTTAGTATGGAATGCCATATTCAGACATGATGTATCACTTTGGTATGGTTGGCTATTTTGCTGTCATGGTGTATCACTTTAGTATAGTATGCCATGTATTATAGGGGTTGGGAGGGTGGCCTAATGGTTAAGGTATTTCATAGGTTCATAGGTAGATACTAGGCTATCTGCCCTAGGGCATTTACAAGCCTAGCCAGAGTGTGTTTGGCTTTTGCCACCCTTTTAGATTAGATGACTGTGCCCCAGTATAGTAGGTCATACAAGATAGCCCATTTAAGGTTAGTTTAAAATGCCCCTGTCTAGCAGTGACACAGAGGAGATCCCAGGGGTAAATCTACGATCTCCCATCCAATCGTCAAGATTCTTCTTGAAGAGGGTCATTGAGGGGCTCTGCCTAACATGGATTGGGATTTTGTTCCAGAGTGAGGGGAGCCTCTAGGATATGAATCTGTCCAGCATGTCCTATTTATTTCTGTGCTGAGGTTTAAATCACTGGAGCATGTAGCTCTAAGGGATTTGGATTTCCTGAGGTGGAGGATGTCCATTAATTCTGGGTTGGACATGGCTTTATACTTCAGGCACAGATCGCCTCTGAGTAGGCGGTAAGCAACTGAGTAGAGCTGGAGTTTCTTTAATCTAATTGCATAGGGTATCTGCTTGAGTCCATTAATCCTCTTGGTGAGGTACTTTTGGGGTCTTTCTAGTTGTTGCAGGTGTCGGGTAAGGTGCATCCCAAATGGGGCATTGTATTCAATTATGGGCCTGATGAGTGATGAGTAGAGGGGCACAATGACCTCTCTTGATCTAGATGTAAACCCTTTCATGATAAGGTGGGCTATATAGAAGGTCCTTCTAACCACTTTGGCAATGTAATTGTCAAAGGAAAGATTACTATGTACTTGGGTCCCCAGATCCCTAATTACTTCTTCCGTATTCAATGGCTTGCCACCTATGTGGTAATTTGTGGGCACTTTGTTTTTCCCAAAGGAGATGACTATGCACTTTTTGGCATTTAGCTTCAGGCCATGGCTCTGGCACCAGTTATCCATCTCTGTGAGACCATTCTGGAGGATGCTTGTGTCAGTCGGCGAGTCGATTATGGCCCCCAGTTGGCAGTCGTCTGCGAACTTGGTCAGCCAAAGTCCTCCTGTGTTAGCCTGTACCTCAGAGAAATATATACCGAACAAGAGAGGTCTCAGGACTGAGCCTTGTGGGACGCCACTTGTAACTGGTTTAGAGTCTGACATGGCACCTGCAATTCTGACCATGTGGGTTCTATCCCTAAGCCAGTTTGCAACCCATCTTGTGACATAGGGGTTGATATTTAAGCTGGTGAGCTTGTTTATGATGCCCGAGTGGGGTATTGTGTTGAAAGCTTTTGCGAGGTCAAGGTAGGCTGTGTGGACTATCTTCCCTTCATCTATGGCCTTGGTGACTGTTTCAAAGAAGTCAACCAGGTTCAAGAGGCAAGATCTGCCCTTAACAAAGCCGAATTGGGTAGGATCCAGTGTTTGGAGGTTCTCAATGTCTTTGTTTATGAGTTCCATGATGATACGCTCCATAGCTTTGCAGACCAGACTAGTCAGGCTTATAGGGCAATAGTCCGTTGTAGCACCACCTTTATGGAGTGGGACCACTGTTGCTGTACGCCATTCTTTGGGTACATATCCTGTTGTAAGGCTGAGACTGAACAGTGATTTTAAGTGAGGGTTCAGTTCTTCTTGGAGCTCGTGTAAAACGCAGCCCGGGACACCGTACGGTCCCATAGATGCTGTGTTTTTTGCTTTGGAGAGGGCAGCTCTCAGCTGTGCATCTGTGATGTCAGGGGGGCTACACTTTGTTGGGATAGTCATTTGCACATTTGGGGGGAAAGGGGGAGAAGTTTGCACTGAACCTGTCTGCCAGGATGTTGGCAATGTCTGTGGGTTCAGTGTATATTTTGTCATTTTGCACTAACTCAGAGCATATCTGGGAGTTTCCACCCAAGTTCCTGACATAACTAAAGAAGGCCTTATGATTATCTTTAGCGTCTTGTGCAATTTTTCTTTCAAAGCTAGCCTTGGATGCTTTCATGAGGGATCGTAGTTTCTTGCTAGTACTGATCAGAGTTGCCTTCCCTTTTTGGGATTTTGCTCTATCCTGTAGTAACTTCCTCCTTCTGTTGTATAGCCTATTTATGGCTGGGGTCCACCACACAGGTCTCCTGCCTTTGCAGGAGTGTGTCTTGGTTTTGTTTGGGATATCATGATCTAAGCATTCCTGTAAGTATCCATAGAATGCATTTGTAAGGGATTCTGCGGTTTGGGTCGTAATTTCCACTGGCCCGGGGGCTTTGTAGGATTCCATCTCAGTTCTGAGAAGTGTGAAGTTTGCTTTCGTGAAGTTTTTGACAGTGGTTTCCTTTGCTGGGGGTGGGGACAGGATATGGGCATCCATAGTGATTAATTTATGGTCAGATCTTACTAAAGAAGGGTATACCTCAGGTATAGAACATAGAGTCCCCATGTTGGTGATGATCAGGTCCAATATGTTTTCCCCTCTTGTGGGAGTGGTGACCAGTTGTTCCATAGCATTTGAGTTTATAAATTCTAGGAACCATTGGGTGAGGGTGTTGGGGCTTGAGTAGTGCTCCCAGTCTATGTTTGGGTAGTTGAAGTCACCCAATATAATGGTGTTTGGAGAGACCTTCATATTCTCCAGTGTCTTCAGGAAAGCCGAGTGGGGTTCCTAGTTTGGGAGGGTGGTCTGTAGCAGGCTACAAACTGGAAGGCAGTTTTGCCCACTGTTAGTTGCACATGGATGGTCTCAGATGCTTCTTGCAGTGCCACTAACCTGGAGGTATGGGTATCTTTGATGAATATGGATACTCCCCCTCCTCTTGTGGTTCGGTCCGAGTTTTGCGGCCGAAAAGCGTGGTATGAAGTATAACCTGGTAGTGCTGGGGTGCTCTCGGGAGCCTTGAACCAGGTTTCTGTTACTGCACAGATATCGATATTCTCCATACTGAGGAGAGCCTCGAGTGCATGCATCTTGAGGTTTAGACTTCTGGCATTGAGCAGCATTACCCTTAGTTTCTTTTTCCTTGTGTTGTCTAAGGAGGTGGGTTTGTCTTTTGAGCCTTGCCTAAAAAAGGCACTATGGGGGTGGCAAGAGCCTTTGCCAGTATTCGAAAACCCAGGGGTGACAGGTGCAAGCCGTCCCTAGTGAAGCAACGTGGCTTGTTGAGCATATCATCCGAGGCTGACAGATACTGGATCCCCTTTGAGTGACACCAATACTTTAGCCAATTGTTGAAATTGATCATTTTGTCTTTATACTGTGGTATCATTCTTGGTGAGGGTAAGATGCTACTCAAGGTCAGGGTCATACCAGCCTGAGCTACATGATCAGAGAGCTCCTCTATGTCTCTTTTCATGTAATCCAGGGAGGTACGTCTCAGGTCATTCACATCAGCATGGACAATGACTGAGTCATATTTGCCTTACAAACACAAGGTACAGGGTTTGAATCTCACAGGGGATAACTGGCTAGGCTTAAAAAGGCTCCCAAGGGCAGTTAGCCTAGTACTAACCTATGAACCCTATGAACCTATGAACCCTATGTTCAGTCATGGTGTATCACTTTAGTATGGTATGCTATGTTTAGTAATAGTGTATCATTTTAGTATGGTATGCCATGTTCAGTCATGGTGTATCACTTTAGTATAATACACCATGTTCAGTAATAGTGTATCATTTTAGTATGGTAACCTGTTGTTCAGTCATGTTATATCACTTTAGTATGGTATGCTATGCTTAGTAATAGTGTATCATTTTAGTATGGTATGCCATGTTCAGTCATGGTGTATCACTTTAGTATAATACACCATGCTCAGTAAGAGTGCATCATTTAAGTATGGTAAACTGTGTTCAGTCATGGTGTATTACTTTGGCATGCCATGTTTAGTCATGGTGTATCACTTTAGTATGGTACATCATGTTCTGTAATAGTGTATCATTTCACTATGGTATGCCATGTTCAGTCATGGTGTATCACTTTAGTATGGTTATATTATGTTTAGTAATAGTGTATTATTTTAGTATGGTTTGCCATGTTCAGTCATGGTGTATCACTTTAGTATAGTACACCATGTTCAGTAATAGTGTATCATTTTAGTACGGTATGCTGTGTTCCATCATGGTGCATCACTTTGGCATGCCATGTTCAGTCATGGTGTATCACTTTAGTATGGTATAGCATGCACATAACATTCATTGCTTATCACTTTAGTTTGGTATGCCATGTTCAGGCACAGTGTATCACTTCAGTATGGTATGTCATGTTTAGGCACAGTGCATCACATTAATATGGTATGCTACGTTCAGTCATGGTGTGTCACTTTAGTATTGTATGCCATGTTCAGGTGCAGTGTATCACTTTAGCATGGTATACTGTGTTCAGTCATGGTGTTTCACTTTAGTATGGTATGCCATATTATGTCATGGTGTATCGCTTTAGTATGGTATGCTATGTTCAGTGATGGAGTGTCACTTTAGTATGGTATGCCATATTCCATCATGGTGTATAACTTTAGCGCTTTAGTATGGTATGCCATGTTCAGTCATGGGGTATCACTTCATTATTATATGCCATGTTGCATCACAGTGTATCACTTTAGTATGGTATGCTGTGTTCAGTCATCGTGTATAATTTTAGTATGGCATGGCATGTTCAATCATGGTGTATCACTTAAGTATGATATGCAGTGCTTAGTCATGGTGTATCACTTTAGTATGGTATGTCATGTTTAATCATAATGTATGACTTTAGTATGGTATGCCATGTACAGTGATGATGTATTGCTTTAGTATGGTATGCTATATTCAGACACGGTGTATCACTTTGGTATGGTTTGCTATTTTGCAGTCATTGTGTATCACTTTATTATAGTATGCCATTTTCACTCATGGTGTCTCGCTTTAGTATGGTATGCCATGTTCAGTCATGGGGTATCACTTTCTTATGGTATGCCATGTTCAGGCATAGTGTATCACTTTAGTATGGTATGCTGTGTTCAGTCATGGTATATCACTTTAGTATGGTATGCCACGTTCAGCCATGATGTATCATTTTAGTGTGCTATGCCATGTTCAGGCACAGTGTATCACTTTATTATGGAATGGCTTGTTCAGTCATGGTGTATCACTTTAGTATGGTATGCAGTGTTCAGTCATGGTCTTTCACTTTAGTGTGTTATGCTATGTTTAGTCATGGTGTATTACTTTAGTATGGTATGCCATGGTGAGTCATAATGTATCACTTCAGTATAGCATGCCATGGTCTGGCACAGTATATCAATTTAGTATGGTATGGTATGCTGTGTTCAGTCATGGTGTATCACTGTAGTATGGTATGCTATGTTCAGGCACAGTGTATTGTTTTAATATGGTATGGTGTGCTCAGTTATAGTATATTAGTTTAGTATGGTATACCATTTTCATTCATGGTGTATCACTTTAGTATCATAAGCTGTGTTCATAGTGCATCACTTATGTATGGTATGTTATATTCAGTTATGGTGTATCACTTTAGTATGGCATACTATGTTCAGTCATAATGTATGAGTTTAGTATAGTATGCCATGTTCAGTCATGGTGCATCACTTTAGTACAGTATGCCATGGTATAGTACCATATCATTTTAATATGGTATGCTGTGGTCAGTCATGGGCGGCCACGGTGGTGCAGTGGTTAGCATTGCCGCCTCACAGCAAGAGGTTCTCCGGTTCGATCCCCGGCTGGGGTGCCTTCTGTGTGGAGTCTGCATGTCCTCCCTGTGGTCGCGTGGGTTTCCTCCAGGTGCTCCGGTTTCCTCCCACATCCCAAAGACATGCTGCAGGTGGATTGGACACTCTAAACTGGCCCTAGTTGTGTGTGTGAGTGTGCTTTCTGTGGAAGGTTGGGCGCCGGGCTGGCAACTCGACACCGTACAAATCCACTGCCAATCATTGTGCGGACAAGGTGATCCGCTGTGGCGACCCCTAACCGGGAAAAGCCGAAAGAAGAAGAAGAAGAAGAATGCTGTGGTCAGTCATGATATATCACTTTAGTATAGTATGCAATATTCAGACACAGTAAATTGTTTTAATATGGTATGCTGTTTTCAGTCATAGTATATCAGTTTAGTATGGTATGCCATGCTCATTCACGGTGTATCACTTTAGTATGGTACTCTGTGTTCAGTCACAGTGAATTAATTATGTATGGTATTTCATGTTCAGTCATGGATGTGTCACATTAGTATGGCATGCCATGTTCAGGCACGGTGCATCACTTTGTATGGAATGCCATGTTTAGGCACAGTGTATCACTTTAGTATTGCATGGCGTGTTCAGTCATGGTATATCATTTTTGTATGGTATGCTGTATTCAGTCATGGTGTATCACTTTAGTATGGTATGCCATGTTTATGCACAGTGTATCACATTAGAATGGTATGGTGTGTTTAGTCATGGTATATTTGTTTAGTATGATATGCCATGTTCAGGCACAATGTATCACCTTGCTCTGGTATGCTGTGTTCATTCATGGCAAATTTCTTTAGGATAGTATGCTATGTTTAGTCATAGTGTCTCACTGTAGTATGGTATGCCATATTCTGTCATGATGTATCACTTTAGTATGGTATACCATGTTTAGACACAGTGTATTACTGTAGTAATGTATAGCATGTTCAATCATGCTATATCACTTTAGTATTGTATGCCATGTTCAGTCATGGTATATCACTTTAGTATGGTGTGCTATGTTCAATAATGATGTCTCACTTTAGTATGGTATTCCATATACCATATTCCATCATGGTGTATCACTTTAGCATAGTATGACATTTTCAGGCACAGTGTATCACTTTAGTATGGTATGGCATTCTCAGTCATGGTGTATCATTTCAGTATAGCATGCCATGTTAATTTCTGGTGCATCTCTTTGGTATAGTACACAATGTTCAGTAATAGTGTATCAGTTTAGTATGGTATGCTGCGTTCAATCATGATATATCACTTTAGTATAGCATGCTGTGTTTAGTCATGGTATATCACTTTAGTATGGTATGCCGTGTTCATTCATGGTATATCACTTTGGCATGCCATGGACAGTCATGGTGTATTACTTCAGTATGGTATGCCATGCTCATTCATGGAGTATCCCTTTAGTTTGGTATGGCATGTTCAGGCACAGTGTATCACTTTAGAATGGTCTGTTTTGTTTAGGCACAGTGTATCACATTAGTATGGTAAGCCATGCTCAGTCATGGTGTATCACTTTAGTATTGTATGCCATGTTCAGGTACAGTGTATCACTTTACTATGGTATGATGTGCTCAGTCATGGCATATCAGTTTAGTATGGTATGTTATGTTCAGTCATTGTTTCTCACTTAAGTATAATATGCTATATTCTGTCATGGTGTATCACTTTAGTACGGTATGCTATGTTCAGTCATGGGGTGTCACTTTATTATGGCATGCCATTTTCCATCATGGTGTATCACTTTAGCATAGTATGACATTTTCAGGCACAGTGCATCACTGTAGTATGGTATACCATGTTCAGTTATGGGGTATCACTTTGTTCTGGCATGCCATATTCAGGCATAGTGTGTCACTTCAGTATGTATGCTGTGTTCAGTCATGGTGTATCACTTTAGTAGGTTATGGCATATTCAGTTATGGTGTATCATTTAATGTGGTTGCCATGTTTAGGCACAGTGCATCATTTTACTATGGAATGCCAGGTTCATTCATGGTGTATCACTTTAGTATGGTAAGCTGTGTTCAGTCATAGTCATCACTTACATATGGTATGCTATGTTCAGTCACGCTGTATCACTTTAGTATGTTATGATATGTTCAATCATAATGTATGACTTTGGGATGCTATGCCATGTTCAGTCATGGTGTATCTCTTTAGTATGGTATGCCTTGGTCTGACAAATTATCATTTTAGTATGTTATGCTGTGTTCAGTCATGGTGTATCACATTAGTATGGTATGCCATGTTCAGGCACAGTGTATCGCTTTAATATGCTATGCAGTTTTCAGTCTTGGTATATCAGTTTAGTGTGGTATGCCATGTGCATTCATGGTGTATGACTTTAGCATGGTACTCTGTGTTCAGTCATAGTGTATCACTTATATATGGTATTTCATGTTTAGTCATGGTTGTGTCACTTTAGTATGGTATGCCATGTTCAGGCGTAGTGCATCACTTATGTATGGAATGCCATGTTTAGGCACAGTGCATCACTTTAGTATTGCATGGTATGTTTAGTCATGGTATATCACTTTAGTATGGCATGCTGTATTCAGTCATAGTGTACCACTTTAATATAGTATGCCGTGTTCAGTCAGAGTGTATCACTTTAGTACTGCATGCCGCGTTCAGTCATGGCATATCACTTAAGTATGTTATGCCATGTTCTGTCCTGATGTATCATTTTAGTGTGTGTGCTGTGTTCCAGCATGGTGAAACTGTTTGGTATGGTTTGCCATGTTCAGGAGTGTAGTATCACTTCAACATTGTGTGCCATACTCAGGCAAGGGGAGTCACTATAGCATAGTATGTCATATTCAGTTGTGTTGTATCACTTTAGTATGGTATGCCATGTTCAGGCAAAGTGCACGACTCTAGTATGGTATTAGAAAAAGAACTGAGACAAATGAACACGCCCTCACTGCACCACTTCTATTAAAGTAATCCAAATGGTATCGATATCCACCTTCAATGGACCAAGCAAAACATAAAAGTTTTAAAAGTTAAGCCTTCAGTTTTAATTTTCGCTTTTCGTCCTGCTCCTAGCAGGACTTCTTCAGACAAACAACAAGAATCAACAAATTTCAACTTTTTAAAATAAAATCACATTTCAGTTACAGTTGAAATCACATTTCAATTAAAATGCTTAGTTCCCTGTAATGGGATTTAAAAAGCCCAACCCCCCAAAAATAAAAGACACAGCATATTTTGTACTTTCAATAGTATTTGACTTTGTAAACAAGTAAAACATGAAAGTAAAAAATGAAAAATAGTAAAAACAAAAAGCAAAAGAAATAAATATTCCCTTCTATATTGATAAGTTACCAGAAGTACCGTTCAAACATACAAAAAGTGCAAAAACAAAACACAGTACCTGACTGTGTGTTTGTTTACCTCCTTTTTTCACTTATTCCTGACATGTTGACTAAACTTACTTCTTCACCTAAAATGGCTCTTCAGCAATCCTTACTTATAAAGTTACCCTAAGCAACTTCTCCTATTTGTATGAATACTGAGAAACATCGCTCATACAGCTGCTTTATATACCAATACATAAAGGTTCCATGACTCATGTCTGCATTTGAATCTGTATCTTTATATTTCCAGAACTCACCTTATGTTGCTACATATTAATGTGACCCAACGTTGTTCAAGGTATTTCACCTCGCTCTTGTTGCCACATTAAAGACACCAGTGTGGTGGAGATGAATCACTAAACATCCAATAAAGCTCCACTGTTACTCCATGCTTTAAACAATTTCCAAAGTTGTCTGCTAGTTCATCTTATTCAAGCCTCCATAGCTCTTTGCTTGTGTAGTTACCCTAAAACACCACCTAGTGGTGTTTGTCGGTATATACCTACACAAGTTGCAATGATTTAACATGTTATATCACACAAATAAACTTCCAAAGGGAAATTTTATGAGTGAAAGGGGGGGGAGGGGATGGAAGCCATGCCCAACCATATGCAAAATGACCTGGTCTATGAGGCCATGCTGTTATATATATATATGAATGAGTGGACATTTTTCCAAAAATAATAATAAAAATATATATAATATTATAAATAAAAAGTAAAGGAACACAGTAATTTACCTCATGAGGCTTTTGAGCTTCAGTATACAAGAGATAGAATAAATTTCATTCAAGTCCGGATGACAACAGGCTCTAGTTTGGAGTTGCCATAACAACTCCCTTTTCTCCAACAATAAAGAAGTTGGACCGCCCCTCAAGTCACAAATTTGATCGTCTATGGCTTTAAATTTAAAGGAATGCTGTGGGAAACTTTCCACATGTCTGGCCAATGCATTTTCCTTTTTCCTTTTTTAATGTTCTAATACTGTATAAGTGTTCATAGATTCTCTCCCTCAGTTTCCTGTCCGTTTTGCCTATATAAAAGGCAGGACAGGTATTACACTGAGCGAGATAGACCACTCCCTTTGAATTAGAGTTGAACTTCTTGTTGATTTTATAACTGACATCTCTAATTGTAAAATTTTGGCCAGCATCTACCTGTGGACAATATGAACACATGTTGCATTTCCACATTCCACTTCTACTCGTTGGATTTAAAGGTTTCCAGCTTTTTTGTAGTATACTTTTTAAATTGGCACCTCTTCTAAAGGTGACCCTGGGCACATCTCTCCATATAGAGGACAGGCTAGTATGGTATGCCATGTTCAGTCATGGTGTATCATTTTAGTATGGTATGCCACGGTTTGGCACACTGTATCATTTTAGTATGGTATGCTGTGTTCAGTCATGGTATATTACTTTAGTATGGCATGCCATGTTGAGGCACAGCATATACATTTAGTATGGTATGCTTTGTTCAGTCATGGCATATCAGTTTAGCATCGTCTGCAATCTTCAGTCATGAAGTATCACTTTAGTATGGTATGGTGTGTTCAGTCATGGTGTATCACTTTTGCATGGTATGCCATGTTCAGGCACAGTGTATCTCTTAGGTATGGTATGTCACGTTTAAGCACAGTGTATCCCTTTAGTATGGTATACCATATTCAGTCATGGTGCATCACTTTAGTGTGGTATGCCATTTTCAGGCACAGTGCATCACTTTAGTATGATATGCCATGTTCAGGCACAGTGCATCACTTTAATATGGCATGCCATGTTCAGTCATGGTGTATCATGTTAGAATGTTATGCCATGGTCTGTCTGGCACAGTGTATCATTTTAGTATTGTATGCTGTTTTCAGTCATGGTATATCACTTTAGTATGGTATACCACGTTGAGGCACAGTTTATCAGTTTAGCATGGTATGCTGTGTTCGGTCATGGTGTATCTCTTATGTATGATATGCCATGTTTAGTCATGGTGTATCACTTTTGTATGGTATGCCATGTTCAGGCACAGTGTATCACTTTGTTATGGTATGCCATGTTTAAGCACAGTGTATCCCTTTAGTATGGTATACCATGTTCAGTCATGGTATATCACTTTAGTATGGTATACCGTGTTCAGTCATGGTATATCACTTTAGTATGGTATGCCACATTGAGGCACAGTGTATAGATTTAGTATGGTATGCTGTGTTCAGTCATGGTATATCAGTTTAGTTATCATATGCCATCTTCAGTCATGAAGTGTCACTTTAGTATGGTATGGTGTGTTCAGTCATGGTGTACCTCTTATGTATGGTATGCCATGTTTAGTCATGGTGTATCATTTTAGTGTGGTATGCCATTTTCAGGCACAGTGCATCACTTTAGTATGATATGCCATGTTCAGGCACAGTGCATCACTTTAGTATGGTATGCCATGTTCAGTCATGTTGTATCATTTTAGTATGGTATGCCATGGTCTGGCACAGTATATCATTTTAGTATTGTATGTTGCGTTTAGTCATGGTATATCACTTTAGTATGGTATGCCATGTTCATTCATTTTAACACTGTATGTCTGAAACGTTCAACTGTTAGTGCCACAGTAAGCCAGTATAACATCAGCCGTGCCACAGTTAGGGAGATGGAAGGAGAGGGTGTTCCTCAACAATGACCAGTGTTTTGCATTACAGACATGCTTGGGAGGAGTATTTCTAGAGAACAGGTGGACTGCATTAGTTAATGTTGGAGGATGACAGGCATAAGTATAAGTATTGATATAGATATGCCAATCATGCCCCACGGCTATCATGTGCCACCAAACAATTAATGTCACTAAGAGACAATGCATGGAATGAATGGCAAAAATCGAAAACTGCTGACAAACTACTATATTAAAAACAGCTCCAAAAATCTTATTATCACTGATAAATAGAAATTGTATATCAACCTGCAAACTAACACCTCTCATACCCCAAACAATTTTGGCCATCAATCAACTCACTTCTTAAATCTGGCACAAAACATAATTCTAGCCCTTAAACCTGTTAAATCCCTTAGTGAAATCGACACACTCTTTAATACTGCCTTCATTCCATGTCCCACTGCTACTGCTTTAACCTTTACACTCCACCCAGTCTCTACCAACTTCATAAAGAAACCTACTAAAACTCAAACCCATTTCAACCTCTGCAGATAGTCTTCCTGCAGAATACCTCAAGCTTGCTGCTTAGGCTATAGCTTTCCCAGTAAGCATTCTTATCAACAGATCGATCATATGTCCCATGCATCTGGAAAAAGTCATATGTTATCACAGTACACAAAGGAGGCAACTACTCTGGTCTGTCTAACTACCACCCCATTACAATCCTACCACGTTTGTCTAAAATACTTAAAAAAAAAATGTATCCATTTACAACTCATTAATTACCTTGTTCATAACACACTACTGTTCCCAACCCAGCATGGCTTCAGAACACATCACAGCACATCAACTGCTCTCTTATCCTTCGTGGATACCATAAATTATGCTAGAGGCTTTGGTCAACTTGTCTCTGCAATGTTTCTAAGGCATTTGATACAGTCTCAAACACTAAGTTACTATACACACTTTCTTCTCTTAGCTTCACATGATCCTCCCTGGCATGGTTCAAAAGTTATCTTACAGACCGACAACAGTCAGTTAAATGGCATGGCACACTTTCACCTTTTTTACCAAACATCAAAGGGGTTCCCAAAGTAGCCATCCTTAGGCCCCTTCTGTTCAGCATCTTTATAAATAATCTTCATTTATCTGCTAAGAAATCCAAATTAATCCAATATGCTGATGACTCATCTATTATTTGCTCATCAAATAACCTGACTTGCAACTCATGGTCCAAGTAGCTTTTTCATCTATTGAACTCTGATTAAACAACTCTCAATTGCTACTTAACCCAAATAAAAAAAAAAATCACTTTTTCTCCCAAAACTGCAAATAAAATTAATTAATAAAATATTACAAAGAAGGGAATCAGGACCCCACATAAAGATTATCGAGTTTGTGGGCTTGGCTGTAGGAGGGAGTGACCTCAAACAATGAGCTCTATATGATATTTTGTTTGTTAACGGAGACCATAAACCCCATGTCTGCACATGATATTGGAGTGAAATGTACTGCATGTATAACTTTACTTTAGTACCACTACCCTACTCATGTACTTGGCTGGGATGGTAGAAGAGGGGGCAATGACTATCACTGTATAATTAGGGAATATGTTAGTACGTTCACAGCACAGTGACTCATTTCTAATGCAGTGATGCTTAAGGTGCATCTTGTTGTTAAAATGCAACAAAACACATCTTTGTGAAGACAACAGGCTTGACATGCCAGTTTTTAGGAAGAGATAAGATGTTATCTATATGGCCGAACTTATCACCAAAGCACTTTTTTTCTTAGATATTTTAGTATTGACTGACATTTTTATATGTAATAGACAATTGAATTTGGGGGATGGTAGATGTGTGGATCTGTATTTTTTCTGTGCTGCCAGATATAGACTTTTGGATATGATTTACTTGTTAAGCTACAATATGTCACAGCAATATGACCATACACCCAGACCACATGAGTGCAGCAAACCTGTCTCATTCTGGTTCAAAATGTCTACAAGATTCATAATATACTTAACGTCATTAAGGAGGACTTTTTTTTTCCCTTTTATAGGTGAGATGTAGTCATGGATTTTAACTGTTTTTGTTGTTATATGCCTTTTGTCACACTTATAAAGCAACTGGCTTGCACTAGTAAGCCTCTGAATTCAAGGTATGTGATACCATTTAACATCAAACTAAAAAGCCTAGTCAACAACAGGACAAAAGTGCTTAACATTCTGGTGTTTATTTCAATACATTATTTTATGTCCTTTTGGGCTACTCTTCTTGGATTCCTTAAGGAAGTCTTCCATTGTGTAGTTGTACTGGGCACCTCAGAAATTGTATAATCCCATGGCTTCTGGGTGCCTAGCAGCCTCCAGACCCTGAGCTTAATTTAGTTATTACAATGTAGTCTTGTTCATTTCGAATCTGTTGATAGGTTGCAGGAAAAAAAAACAAGTTGAGGGATAAGCCTTCATTTCTTCTTTTGGTCATAGTTTTTGTTCAGGGAATCAATGAATGAAAACATTTGTTTAAAAAGCTCTAAAATACACCTCAGAGTACCTAGAACCCCACAGCTTCATGGGGGGCACTGCAGCTCCCAGATCCCCAGATTTGTAGAGTCATTGCCAATGCAGTTATTACAGTGCAAGGAGACTTTCTACCTAGGGTGCCAGATTACTTAAGGCTGGCCCTGCTTAAGATAGCACTAAATTTGTATCAGATAAATTTGTAAGAAATAATCCTGGAAGTCTGATGCTGCCCTGGAGAAGTAACCTCTCTATGAGACAATAAGACTTAAGACAGTTTACGTAGAATGTTTATGAATCTTTGGAATTACATAAAAATAGAACATTTTGCAGAACTACCACTCAAGTAATTATAAATGGATTAAGACATCCCCTCTTCCATTAAAAGTTAATTCAGAACACCTTATATTTGCTAAGCCTGTCTAACACAAGTGTTAGTATCACTTTGTATAAGTCCCCTTACTATTCTACATATTCAAAGCATTCTATTTATAATTCATGTAACCATTACAGCTGCAGACAGCCCACTGTCAGGCTATTTTACAATAATTTCGTTTTTTTTCTGTTGAAGCTGGTGTTTGCACAAGATGGGGACATAAAGACATGCATCTGTTTATACTCACTAGTTTTATACAATCGATCGAGCTTTCTCCCCAAGGCGATCTCAATGAGGTAGGACTGGAAGCTTTCCTGGATGATTGGGGAATGCCCAGCAATGGCCCAACCCTGCTTGGAAGAAACCCTGACACTGTGCTGTTCACATCATCTGCTCTTTCATGCTGACCAGTACTGCCACCAGAGGAAGATCCTGAGCTGTCTATAAATGAAAGAAGAAGGAATTAGTTGTTGATCATTCATTGTAAGTTTTACTTTCATTAGTTTTTGAGATTTAAAATCTCCCTTCTATCTCGTCTCAAAATAAAGAAGGTCATCACTCAAACCGATAAAAGTTACACATTTTATTCCTTACTGGGAGCTGGCTGTGTTGAACTCCTGACCTGTGGATGCTGATACTTTCTGTCTGCAAAGTTAGAAGTAGGTGGGACTCTACATTATGTTAGTCATTAGAGCTAATAAAAAAATATTGATAAAATTTAGTCTTTTCAGAACAATGCATGATAAACTTAAACTGGAAGAATTTAGACATTACTTGCACACATTAACTATACCTCTCAGGCTGATGCATTCAGCTCTTGTTTCTTGAAAACTGTCAGGGTAGCAAACATGAGTAGAGGAAGTACAAAATGTCACTTGTTGCATGTTTTATCTCTCCAGTCTAAACAGATGGGCACAACTTGCACCATATTGATTTTTAAACAGCATCATATTCTGAGCATTAATGCATTGTTACATATGCACCATCCCAGTTACAATAGTTACAGGAACATTAACATTGTACTTGTTTAATTTGTTTTGCAGTGCAATTATTTTTAAAAGTGAGAAAAACCCAATTAATTTTCTTCCACTGGTCTTCAGTAAGTTACTGCAGTTTTTGATAATGTGAAGAATGCATTTGAGATCAGTTAATCTCAACCAGCTGTTTTCATGATTCTGTTAAATTCTAAGTTTCTGACTCCTCAGCATCTTTATTTTAAAAGTGTGTGGCTGATTTGTTCATCATTTTTGCATAAATGATTTACTTTCAAAACAGTAGAAGACATGGGGCTAGATTTTTTTCTTTCTAGGCTGCTCAATGGCATAATTTTATGCTTCATTTTCCTGCTGCAGTGGGACAACATTTCATTAAATAATATAAATTCAGTGGAACAAAGGCTCTCAGATTACCTGTTTTTTTAATGAGGTATTTCATATGAATTATTTAATGGAGATATTCAAAACAATTTACCTGTACCAGTGGTGAAACGGAACATGCTTTGACCTTTATTAAACATAAACCATGAATCTGCTAAAGTCACATGAGTTTTATAGCAATGCTGTTAATAATTTCATACAAGGATAACATTACTTCTTATATGCCTCACCCACAATGTTTCTACCTTTGCTAATCTCAAGCACTTATCCAATGACTGCATTTAGACACCATTTCCACAAAAATTATAATCTACTAAGTCTCAAGAAAGAAAGAAAGAAATGACCCCACTGCAAGCATTTCTGTATTACTACACTGTTAGGTATGGTTTAGGAAGTAACTGGTATTCTATACACTTTAGAAATATGTCATACCATTTGGGTAGCTGTATTATCTAGAACAGTAGAAATAGTATGTCATTCTGTCTGAATAATTCTTTTAACAGAAACAGCAAAAAATATCTTGTACCATCTGGTTAATTCTATTAATGTGAGTGGTGAAAATATTGTACCATATCACCTGGAAAGTTCTAGTACTAGGAAGAGTAGAAAAAAAGAATAGCTATGTAATCAACTTACTCAGAGATGGTTGGCTTCCCCTCTCATATTCAATCTCTTCATCAATACGGTCTCTTAGAGGAATTCCTTGGATGAATGGGGGATTTGAGAAAGCATGAAGATTCAGAGGCCCTAAGCTGGGGCCCAGGAATGGGAAAGGGCTATTTCCACAGGATACAGATCTTCGGAAAGGGCTAGCATGATCAAAGGATGAAACGGCCACTGATGCTCTGCTCCTAGATCCTGCACAAGAGAAAAAGGTCATTAGTCACCCACAGCCACATTATGAAGAACTGAAGCGGGGGTAAGCAAATTTAGTGATCTATATTTGCAACAATTTAATCATTCTTCTCTGGACCTTTCTATCATTGTATTTCCCTTTTTATTGCTTCCAGAATGGGACACAGTACATCAAATGGACTATGTCATGCCGGGTCTATATTAGAAGAGCAAAGCAACTTGAGAGTGAATGCTCTTTCATCAACAAGTAAAATATGAAGTCTGAAAAGAGTGAAATTTATTTTATTTTATTTATTTTACATTTGTTAACAGGGAAATTCCGACTGGACCAGGTCCATTTTCAGCGGAGGCCCGGGGAGAAAAGCTCCAACATCAAGTTATATAAATACAGTACATCCAGCATAATACACAAAACAGGTTACATCATGTATGCAGAGCATAGTAATATAACAAGAATTAATAAAAACACTCCAGGTAAAAGATATAGAACATGGGTAAAAAGACAATGTCAGTCATACTTTGGTAAGAAATATCTTTTAATACCAGTTATTTTATATACCCGTTCTACATGCTGTTAGATCTGAATATTGCTTCCTTATAATTTTAGAGCTACTGAAGTGTTGAACTGCATTGAGACTCCTGAATTTAATGGTTCACTTCTACATGTTATATTTTCAGTTTACAGTATTTTATGCTAACATATTTTATTAGTTGTTGAATTATTGTTGTATTTGGTTCCCTCCAACCCCGGTCTCCACTACACTAGTTTTCTAGCATTAGAAGTGTAACTTACAGTATCCTACTTCCTTCAAGCTTAACACCTAACTTTCCCTTCTTTGAATGTTTTTTCATTCCTTATATACTCTTTCAATGCGAGTGTTCCCCCTCCTGGTTGGGATACCTTTGAATTATCCACAGCAAGACAACAGGATCGTGCCTCAAGTGGACAGTTAACTCTAATTTCAACAGTGTATGTCTTACCCCTGTTAAGCTTTAGTTGTTCAAACTTTTTTTTAACCTTGTCTATATGAACATAGGTAGGATAGTGGCGTACACACAAACTGGGACGCTATAGTTAGGTCTCCCCCCCTACCATCGCCCACTATACAATTGTCTTTTGCTGTTTTTTTTCTCAGTTTAGGAATTCAAGGTCTGAGCAAGAGTTTAACAAACAAAAGTAACTCTATTATAATAAACAAGCGAACAGAGTTTATTAGCTAGAAATACTGGTACTGACCTGAGGTATTATAGTGAAACTGATAGTTTTTTGCTTTGTCTGCTTTATGGTTCAGGCCTACTCCATTTGTTGTCACTCTTTTCGGGCTCACTCCACTTCCCCTACTCTACCACCATTTCCCATACAATTCCACTCTCCCTATATTTAACTTTATCTGGCCATTTCCACAACCTCCATTACAGGAAAGCTCCACCCTAGAACTAAAACAATCTTTTTTTTTTTTTTCACTCTGTCGTTCTTTCCTGACCTAATTTTAATACCTCAAAATCACTCTAAGTGTTTTATTTGTAATTTTAGCCTGTTTTCCACAACATAGCTACCAATGGAGCTTGCTGTATCAATGTGATTTTGTTCTTTTTAACCTTTTCTCTTTCCCATAATGCTTTGTATGACTCATGCCAAGCATAAGGAAGTAACTGTGAATTTCCATGCCACTGACATACAGTGGACATAAAAAGTTTACACACCCCTGTTAAAATGCCAGGTTTTTGTGGTATAAATATAAATATAATGAGACCACAATAAATCATTTCAAAACTTTTCCCACCTTTAAATTGAAAAACAAACAAATCTGTTAGGAGAAAAAAAAATAAATAAACGTACAATACGCTGGTTGCATAAGTGTGCACACCCTTAAACTAATACTTTGTTGAAGCACCTTTTGATTTAATTACAACATTCAGTCTTCTTGGGTAGGAGTCTATCAGCTTGGGACATCTTGAGTTGGCAATATTTGCCCACTCTTCCTTGCAAAAGCACTCCAAATCTGTCAGATTGCGAAGGCATGTCTTGCGCACAGCCCTCTTCAGGTCACCCCACAGATATTCTATTGGATTTAGGTCTGGGCCATTCCAAAACTTTAATTTTCTTTTGGTGAAGCCATTCTTTTGTTGATTTTGATGTATGCTTGGGGTCATTATTGTGTTGAAAGGTGAAACTCCTCTTCATCTTCAGCTTTCTAGCAGACGCCTGAAGGTTTTGGGACAAAAGTGACTGGTATTTGGAGCTGTTCATAATTCCCTCCACTTGGCTAAAGCCCCAGTTCCAGCTGAAGAAAAGCAACCCCAAAGCATGATACTGCCACCTAAGGTTGCCATTCTGTTGTCAGCGGGACACTCACGGGTTAAGCCACCTTATCACGTTGCCCGCTGTATCAAGTACTGGGACCTGAAATGTCCCGCTTTTGTGATCGCATTGAACTGCCATGGAAAAGTCACAATTACTTCCAGCTTTTTCATGGCAATTCAGTTACATCACCAACCCAGTCGTGCAGGCAAATCTGCTGCCTGTTAGGTCTGGGTGCTTTATTTCATGCAGCAATTGGCTGCAATTCATGAAAGGGGTGGGGACTGGGGCAGGAAGAGCCCTGCAAAGATCACGGCTGTAGGAGAGCTTTAATTTAAGTGCTTCTACAGCCACTAAAAAAATTACCAAGATTTTTTTTTTTTTTTATAACAAGTGATCCAGCCAGCCAGCCAGCCATCCTCCTCCATCCATCCAGCCAGTCAGTCAGCCATCCTCCTCCTCCTCCTCCAGCCAGCCAGCCAGCCATCCTCCTCCTCCAGCCAACCAGCCAGCCAGCCAGCCAGCCAGCCTTCTCCATCCATCCATTCATCCAGCCATCCATCCTCCAGCCAGCCAGCCAACCATCCTCCTCCTCCATCCATCCAGCCAGCCAGCCATCCTCCTCCAGCCAGCCAGCCAGCCATCCTCCTCCATACAGCCAGTCAGCCAGTCTCCTCCTCCATCCAGCCAGCCAGCCACCCTCCTCCAGCCAGCCAGCTAGCCGTCCTCCTCCTCCATCCAGCCAGCCAGCAATCCTCCATCCAGCCAGCCATCCTCCATCCATCCAGCCAGCCATGCAGCCAGCCAGCCATCCATCAAGCCACCCGCCCAGCAGCTACTCCCATCAACCAGCTAGCCACTCCAGCCAGCCATCCATCCAGCCCCCAACCATTCATGCAGCCAGCCATCCATCCAGCCATGCATCCATTCATTCAGCCATCCATCCATCAAGCCACCCATCCAGTCATTCATCCATCCAACTGCTACTCCCACCAACCAGCTAGCCACTCCAGCAGCCATCCGTTGTACCCATAACAGCATCTCCTTCACCACTCTGGTGGTGATGTCCCAGTAGAGGGAGTGGCCAGTGTCATATCGGCCACACCCCCAAGCAACAAGGACCTCCGAAGCTGAAACGCAAACACCAGTCACAACCAAAGTGACACATAGCTCACAACACCAGTGTGCCACCCAACAACAGCCCCTAAGGCAAGACAATGTACCCAACACTTTAGTCGTAGGTGACTCTATAGTCCGGCACACTGATGTCCCTCTCACCGGGTTGAATAAGGAGAAAATTACAGTCAGCTGCCTGTCGGGTGCCAGGATCCGCCACATAATGCATGCACTCAAGTCACTCCACAACAAGTACAAATATGACTCTGTCATTGTCCATGTTGGAGTGAATGACTTGAGACATACCTCCCTGGACTACATGAAAAGAGACATGGAAGAGCTCTCAGATCATGTGGCCCAGGCAGGTATGACCCTAGCCCTGAGTAGCATCCTGCCTTCGCCCAGAATGATACCACAATATAAGGATAAAATGATTGACTTCAACAATTGGCTAAGCTTATGGTGTCATTCAAAGGGGATCCAGTATCTGTCTGCCTGGGATGACATGATTGACAGACCACGATGCTTTGCCAGAGATGGTCTGCACCTGTCGTCCTGTGATTCAGGTTACTGGCTAAGGTTCTTGCCATCCCTATAGTGCCTTTTTTAGGCAAACTTCAAAGGACAAAACCACCACCGTAACAGGTACAAGCATGCAAAATCTGAAGGTAATGCTACTCAATGCTAGAAGTCTAAACCTCAAAATGTACTCTCTCGAGGCACTCCTAAAAATGGAGAACATCAATATCTGTGCAGTAACTGAGACCTGGTTCAAGGCTCCAGAGAGCACCCCTCCAATACCAGGCTACAACTCTTACCACACTTTTCGGCCACCAAACCAGGACCGAAACACTAAAGGTGGAGGAGTGTCAATATTCACCAAGGATATTCACACCACCAGGCTAGTTGGCCAACACAATGTGTCTGAAATTCTCCAAGTGCAACTAACACTAGGTAAGACTGCAATCCAAATTGTAGCTTGCTACAGATCCCCCACCATACCCCAAGATTCTCACTACACCTTTCTAAACATACTGGAAAATATTAAGAAAGAACCAAACACCCTAATACTGGGTGATTTTAACTACCCTGCCATTAACTGGGGAAACTACTCATGTCCCAACACCTTTGCGCAACGGTTCTTGGAATTCATAAATTCCAATGCCCTGGATCAACTAATCCATAGTCCCACCAGGGGCTCCAATATCCTAGACCTGGTCATTACCAACATGGGAAATCAATGCTCCATACCTATGGTCACCCCCTCGTTAGTCAGGTCTGACCATAAGCTAATCACCTTCAACATCCACATCCCACCCCCACCCCCCAGTAAAGAAACCACCATAAAAAACTTCTCCAAAGCCAACGTCATGCTACTCCAGTCAGAAGTGACAAACTTCATAACACCCATGCAGACGGGAACTGAAAGTTCAACTGCTGAATCCTACACTAAGGCACTGTACGAGCACATCCACTCATGCATGAATCGTGCCATCCCAAATAGAACCAAAATGCTCCCATCCAAAAAAAGGAAGCCAATCTGGTAGTCCCCTGCCATAAACAAACTTTACAACAAAAGGAAGAAACTTTTGCAGAAAAGAGGAAAATCCCAGGATGCAAAAAAACTCCCTTACTAGCCTCAGTAAGAAACTGAGATGCCTCATAAAATCCTCCAAAGCTAGTTATGAAAATAAAATTGCCAAAGGTTCCAAAGACAATCACAAAGCATTCTATAACTATGTCAAGAATCTAAATGGTAATGCTCAGATCTGCTCTGAGCTAAAACAGAATGGCATTAAATATACTGATCCAAAGGATATTGCCAATATCCTGTCAGATCGATTCAGTGCCAACTTCACCCCCCTCTCACCCCCTAAATGGCCCATCTCAATACCTGAAGATTGCCAAATTCCAGTAATAACGGCCACACAGGTACAAAACGCACTCTCTAAAGTCAAGAATACAGCATCCATGGGACCAGATGACATCCCGGGCTGTGTACTACATGAACTACAATATGAACTGGCACCTCACCTAAGTGTCATGTTTAATCATAGCCTCACCTCAGGTTTCGTGCCCACTGAGTGGCGCAGAGCTACAGTTATCCCAATCCACAAGGGGGGATCCACCTTGGATTCCGGAAACTACCGTCCCATCAGTCTGACAAGCCTTATCTGCAAGGCCATGGAGAGTATTATCATGGAACTTATAAACAAAGACATTGGCAACCTTCAAACACTGGACCCCACCCAGTTTGGGTTTGTGAAGGGCCAATCTTGTCTCCTGAACCTGACTGACTTCTTTGAATCAGTCTCCAGAGCCATGGACAAGGGTAAGGTGGTCAACACAGCCTATCTAGACCTTGCCAAGGCCTTTGACACCATCCACCACTCTGGAATCATAGATAAACTTACTAAGTTGGGCATTAATCCCTATGTCACCCAATGGGTTGCTAAATGGCTTACTGATAGAACCCACACTGTAAAAGTAGCCGACTCCAAATCCAGCTCCAGACAAGTGACAAGTGGAGTACCTCAGGGTTCAGTCCTGGGGCCGCTCTTGTTTGGCATCTACTTCTCTGAAGTACAGGTCAACACTAAGGGACTCTGGCTAACAAAGTTTGCAGATGATTGCAAACTGGGAGCGATTATTGAATCCCCAAATGATGTGGATACTCTACAAAAGGGCCTTACAGAAACAGATGCTTGGTGCCAGAGCCATGGGCTTAAGCTCAATGCCAAGAAATGTACTGTTATCCCCTTTGGGAAAAAACATGTATCCATGAATTACCATATAGGTGGCGGTACACTAAACACAGAAAGTGTGATAAGAGACTTAGGGACACAGGTGGACAGTGGTCTCACCTTCGATAACGACATAGCCACAACAGTCAGGAAATCCTTCTATGTGGCACACCTCATCACGAAGGGCTTTTCATCCAGAAAAAAGGAGGTCATTGTCCCACTGTACTCATCTCTCATTAGACCCATTATAGAATACAACGCCCCATTTGGTATGTACTTCTCAAGACATCTGCAACAGCTGGAAAGGCCACAGAAATACCTCACTAAAAGAATCACAGGCCTAAAGCAGATGCCCTACGCTGACCGCCTTTAAAAACTCCAGCTATACTGTCGCATATCGTCTACTCAGAGGCAATCTCTGATTAACATACAAGGCCATGTCAAACCCAGAGCTGTTGGACATGCTACACTTAAAGAAATCCCAAACCCTCAGAGCTACACGCTCCAGGGATCTAAACCTTGTCATCACAATAAACAAAACATGCTGGAGGGATATGTTCCTGACCCAGAGACTCCCCAGACTCTGGAATAGATTGCCCATACATGTCAAGCAGAGTGCCTCTTTGGACCTCTTCAAGAGGAACCTTGACGATTGGATGGGAGAAAGGAAATTCACCCCAGGGATCACGTCAGTCGCCCTGCTAGACAGGGGTCCAGGAAAGTAAATAATGTGGGAAGAAATAGCCAGGGAATTGTTATGGCTAGGCTTGTATAGGCCCTAGGGCTGATAGCCTAGTACCAACCTATGAACCTATGTTGGGTGCCAGGATCCTCCACATAACGCATGCACTCAAGTCACTCCACAACAAGTACAAATACGACTCTGTCATTGTCCATGCTGGAGTGAATGACTTGAGACGTACCTCCCTGGACTGCATGAAAAGAGACATGGAAGAGCTCTTGGATCATGTGACCCAGGCAGGCATGACCCTAGCCCTGAGTAGCATCCTGCCTTCGCCCAGAATGATACCACAGTATAAGGACAAAATGATTGACTTCAACAATTGGCTAAGCATCTGGTGTCATTCAAAGGGGATGCAGTATTTGCCTGCCTGGGAAGACATGATCGACAAACCACGATGCTTTGCCAGAGATGGTCTGCACCTGTCACTCCTGGGATTTAGGTTACTGGCTAAAGCTCTTGCCACCCCTATAGTGCCTTTTTTAGGCAAGGTTCAAAGGATAAAACCACCACCGTAACAGATACAAGCATGCAAAATCTGAAGGTAATGCTACTCAATGCTAGAAGTCTAAACCTCAAAATGCAATCTCTCGAGGCATTCCTAAAAATGGAAAACATCGATATCTATGCAGTAACTAAGACCTGGTTCAAGGCTCCAGAGAGCACCCCTGCAATACCAGGCTACAATTCTTACCACACTTTTTGGCCACAAAACCAGGACCGAAACACTAAAGGTGGAGGAGTGTCCATATTCACCAAGGATATTCACACCTCCAGGCTAGTTGCCCAACACAATGCATCTGAAATTCTCCAGGTGCAACTAACACTAGGTAAGACTGCAATCCAAATTGTAGCTTGCTACAGATCCCCCACCATGCCCCAAGATTTTCACTACACCTTTCTAAACATACTGGAAAATATTAAGATACAACCAAACACCCTAATACTGGGTGATTTCAACTACCCTGCCATTAATTGGGAAAACTACTCGGGTACCAACTCCTTTTCCCAACGGTTCTTGGAATTCATAAATTCCAACACCCTGGATCATTGTCCCACCAGGGGCTCCAATATCCTAGACCTGCTCATTACCAACATGGGATATAGATGCTCCACACCAGTGGTCACCCCCTCATTGGTCAGGTCTGACCATAAGCAAATCACCCTTGACATCCACATCCCACCCCCACCACCCAGTAAGAAAACCTCCTTAAAAAACTTCTCCAAAGCCAACTTCATGCTACTGAAGTCAGAAGTGACAAACTTCACAACACCCACGCAGATGGGATCTGGAAGTTCGAGTGCAGAATCCTACACTAAGGCACCATACGAGCACATCCACTCGTGCATGAATCGTGCCTTCCCAAATAGAACCAAGATGCTCTTCTCCAAAAAAAGAAAGAAAATCTGGTGGTCCCCTGCTATAAACAAACTATACAACAGAAGAAAGAAACTGTTGCAGAAAACAGGAAAATCCCAGGATGCAAAACACTCCCTCACCAGCCTCAGTAAGTAGCTGAGATCCCTCATAAAATCCTCAAAAGCTAGTTACGAAAATAAAATTGCCAAAGATTCCAAAGACAACCACAAGGCATTCTATAGTTATGTCAAGAATTTAAATGGCAATGCTCAGATCTGCTCTGAGCTACAACAGAATGGCATTAAATATACTGATCCCAAGGATATTGCCAATATCCTGGCATATCAATTTAGTGCCAACTTCACCCCCCTCTCACCCCCAAAAGGGCCCATCTCAATACCAAAAGATTGCCAATTTCCAATAATCACGGCCACACAGGTAGAAACTGCACTCTCCAAAGCTAAAAATACAGCATCCATGGGACCAGATGACATCCCAGGCTCTGTACTACATGAACTACAAAATGAATTGGCACCTCACCTAAGTGTCATGTTTAATCATAGCCTCACCTCAGGCTTCGTGCCCACTGAGTGGTGCACAGCTATAGTTATCCCGCTCCACATGGGAGGATCCACCTTGGATCCCAGGAACTACCATCCCATCAGTCTGACAAAACTGATCTGCAAGGGCATGGAACGCATTATCATGGAACTTATAAACAAAGACATTGGCAACCTTCAAACACTGAACCCCACCCAGTTTGGATTTGTGAAGGGCCGATCTTGTCTCCTGAATCTGATTGACTTCTTCAAATCAGTCTCCAGAGCTGTGGACGAGAGTAAGGCAGTCCACACAGCCTATCTGGACCTCGCCAAGGCCTTCGACACCATCTCCCACTCTGGAATCATAGATAAACTTATTCAGCTGGGCATAAATCCCTACATCACTCGATGGGTTGCCAACTGGCTTACTGACAGAACCCACACTGTAAAAGTAGCCGACTCCAAATCCAGCTCCAGATAAGTGACAAGTGGAGTACCTCAGGGTTCAGTCCTGGGACCACTCTTGTTTGGCATCTACTTCTCTGAAGTACAGGCCAGTACTAAGGGACTCTGGCTAACAAAGTTTGCAGATGACTGCAAACTGGGAGCCATTATTGAATCCGCAAATGATGTGGATATTCTACAAAAGGGCCTTACAGAAACAGAAGCCTGGTGCCACAGCCATGGGCTATCCCCTTTGGAAAAAAACATGTACCCATGAATTACCACATAGGTGGCAGGACACTACACATTGAAAGTGTGATGCGAGACTTAGGAACACAGGTGGACAGTGGTCTCACTTTCGATAACCACATCGCCACAACAGTCAAGAAATCCTTCTATGTGGCACACCTCATTACTAAGGGCTTTTCATCCAGAAAAAAAGGAGGTCATTGTCCCACTGTACTCATCCCTCACTAAACCTATTATAGAGTATAATGCCCCATTTGGTATATACCTCACAAGACATCTGCAACAGCTGGAAAGGCCACAGAAATACCTCACTAAAAGAATCACAGGGCTAAAGCAGATGCCATATGCTGACCGTCTAAAAAAGCTCCAGCTATACTCTGTGGCATATTGTCTACTCAGAGGCGATCTCTGCTTAACATACAAGGCCATGTCAAACGCTGAGCTGTTGGACATGCTCCACTTAAAGAAATCCCAATCCCTCAGAGCCACACGCTCCAAGGATCTAAACCTTATCATCACAATGAACAAATCATGCTGGAGGGATAAGTTCCTGTCCCAGAGACTCCTCATACTCTGGAATAGACTGCCCATACATGTCAAGCAGAGCGCCTCATTGGCCCGCTTCAAAAGGAACCCTGATGATTGGATGGGAGATAGGAAATTCACCCCGGGGATCATGTCAGTCACCCTGCTAGACAGGGGCCCAGAGAAGTAAATATTGTGGGAAGAAATATCCAGGGAATTGTTATGGCTAGGCTTGCATAGGCCTTAGGGCCGATAGCCTAGTGCCAACCTATGAACCTATGAACCCATGTCCCACTTTGGCCCGCTTAAAAGGTGGCAACCCTACTGCCACCACCATGGTTCACCATGGGGATGGTGTTCTTTTGGTGATGCAAAGTGTTGTTTTTGTGCCAAACGTACCTTTTGGAATTGTGGCCAAAAAGTTCAACCTTGTCTCATTAGACCATAACGCATCTTCCCACATGCCTTTGGGAGATTTGACGTATTGTTTTGCAAATTTTAGCCAGGCCTGGATGTTTTTCTGTGTAAGAAAAGGCTTCCATCTTGCAAACCTACCCTATAGTCCAGACATACGGAGAATATGGGAGATTGTTGTCACATGTAGTACACAACCAGTACTTGCCAGAAATTCCTGCAGCTCCTTCAGAGTTGCAGTAGGTCTCTTGGCAGCCTCCCTGACCAGTTTTCATCTTCTCTTTTCATTAGTTTTGGGGGGATGTCCAGTTCTTTGCAACGTCACTGTTGTCTCATATTTTCTCCACTTTTTGATGACTGTCTTCACTGTGTTCCATGGTATATCCAATGCTGTGGAAATTTTTTGTATCCTTCTCCTCACTGATACCTTTCAACAATGAGATCCCTTTGATGCTTTGTAAGCTTTCTGCGAACCATGGCTTTTGCTGTAGAAGGCAACTGGGTAAATGTCAGGAAAATCCTACTAGAACAGCTAAACTTTATTTGTGGTTAATCAGAGTATCTTTAACTGATGGCAGGTGTGTACCCAAGAAGACTGAATGCTGTAATTAAATCGAAAGGTGCTTCAACAAAGTATTAGTTTAAGGGTGTGCACACACAACAAAGTATTAGTTTTAGGGTGTGCACAGTTATGCAACTAGCATATTGTACTTTTTTATTTTGTATATTTTTTCCGGTAACAGATTTTTTTTTTTTTCAATTTAATTGTACAGGTTATAGGTCACATTAAAGGTGGGAAAAGTTTTGAAATGATTAATTGTGGTCTCATTTTTTTATATCACAAAAACCTGGCCTTTTAACTGGGGTGTGTAAACTTTTTATATCCACTGTATAGTGGGATTTGTGTGTGTCGCTGTCATCTTCTATTCCTTCTGTAAAAGGACTGCTTCTTTTCTGTCTTTAATCACCCTCATTTATATTTGGCTCAGAGTTTGTTTTACAGTGTACTTAGAAGTTATCCATCTACAGTCAGAAAAGTAGCTAATTTGCACGCTTTTGTTCAGGGTTTTCTTTTGTAGTCCAAGAAAAACTGACAGTCCCCTGCCCCCACACTACTGCAGAGGTGTTAAAACTGTCATGGCACTGAGAGACCCTTGCAGAATCAAGTGCAATTGACAGCTCATAATGGAAAGGAAGGGACCTCCAATATAAATCTCTTCCCCTCTACCTGCAGTAGGAAGATCCATTTATTTAAATAGTTTCATTATTTTTTTCTGGTGCAAGTAGCAGAAACTGTTTGATTATTTTGGTTTGTTTTATTACTAGTAACAACTGATTTACCCCTTACTCTATCCGCAACACAATATTACTGTAACTTAGGTTTGTGTAACTATTTCTTTCTGAGGAACACCTGTCTTGTGGCATGTTTTTTTAGGCAATTTCCTGACATTCTAGTCATCTCCAGATTTGTTAAGTTACAGCAAAACACTAATTTGGCAAACTTGACTCTAAAATACTGGCACAGTAAAAGAATGAACTGAAAATTGTGTCTATTCCACGGTCCATGCAGTGCAAATAACAATATAACTAACTAAAAACGCACAAAGACAAGAGTGTCTCAAAGAGACATTACTGATGCTAGAGCAAGGAATAGAGAATTGCGTAATAGTTGGCCATTGAATTTGAGAACAGCACAATAAGTTCAAAAAGAATGCATTAGTTAAATGACTAATGTAGGTGATACAGAATTTCCTAAAATATTCAGTAACCACTCCCCACCACCCAAAAAAATGTTGCACTGCATGGACTGTGTAATAAAGAGAGTTTTTAGTACATTCTTAAGTTACAGTAATATTGTGTTGCAGATATAGTAAGGAGTAAATCAATTGTTGCTAGTAATAAAACAAACCAAAATAATCATAGGTTCATAGTTGTGTTCTAGGCTAATGGCCCTGGAGCCTTTACAAGCCTAGCCCGTAGGATTACCATGGCATGGTGCCACCCAACCTTAGTTCCCAGTGCCTCTGTCGAGTAAACCACTAGAGTGATCCCTGGGGTGCATTTTCTATTTCCAGTCCACTCATCAAGATTTTTCTTGAAGAGGGCCAGTGAGGTGCTCTGCTTGTCATGTATGGGAAGTCTATGAACCTGTCCCTCCAGCATGTTATGTTGATTGTGATAATGAGGTTGAGGTCTCTGGAGCATGTGGTGTGGAGGGATTGGAATTTCTCCAGATGTAGCATTTCTAACAGAGCTGGGTCAGACATGGCTTTGAAAGTCAACCAGATAATGCCTTTAAGTAGACAATATGAGACAGGGGATAGTTGGAGTTTTTTTAGTCTGTCCACACAGGACAAATGTTTAAGGCCTAGGATCCCCTTTGTGAGGTACTTTTGCGGCCTCTCCAGTTGTTGTAGGTGTTTAGTGAGGTACATGCCAAATGGGGCATTGTACTCAATGAGTGGCCTAATGAGGGAAGAGTAGAGGGAGACAATGACCTAATAACCAAAAACCAGACTAGGAAGTGCTGTACGCAGAAAGTTTTATTCACAAGTATTAACGCTGAATTTTCCACAAGGCGTTTTCATCCAAGGACTTCTTCAGACACGATATTAAACACTTCTGAATACATACTTATATACCCTTCCCCTTAATTAGTTAATTAATCAATTTGTATCTTTAAAAAACGTATTACTGTTTAATAAAAATTCTTAAAAATGAATGAATAAAATATATACTGTTTTAAAACTCACACAATTAATAAATTTCATGCACATATAATGTTCAAACAGTATCAGATATATACATATAGATGAATAAATATAATAAATAAATAACTTGATAATAAGTGCCTGGACAGCTATTATAAAGGATAATATGTTTTGAAAGAATGTATTATGTGTACACAACTGATTCCTAAGAGGTCACCTCTATAATTTTGCAGATCTAAGCTTTAACAGGGGTAGAATTGAAATGGAATCATTAAGCCCTGGGGCTTTATTAGCTTCTAGCATTATCTGCCATAATGTTCCTCTAAATTCCAATTTGGTTTCCCAGGGACCCCCTCTTACTTCTTGTGGAACCATCTCTATTACAGAAAAAAGAAATTGTGCATTACTGCACTCTAATGTATGTTTGAACAAAGCATTTGTACTGTTCTTTTTTCTCACATCATTCAGATGTTCATAAATTCTGCGTTTCAGATGTCTTTCGGTTTTATCTACGTAAAAGGCATCGCAGGATCCACATATAACTAAATAAACCAGTCCCTTTGAATTACAGTTTGAGTAATTTTTGTTGTATATGGTTTTATATCTTGCTTGTAAACATACCTCTTCCCCTTGTAATATATATTTACATTGATTACAGGCACCACATTTGCATGTCCCCCTCCTTTTTTGTGTGAATGTCTGTGTATTGGTTGCCTGTTGCAATACATTTTTGATATTCTGTCCTTTTCTGAAAACAACCTTTAAAGGTTTGTTCTTGAATACTTCTAAATCTGTAAATTCAGTAAACTTTTTCCACTCTCTTTCTAGAGTGGATTTAACCAAGTATGCTGTTCCACTGAAATTGGTCACAAAGGCTCTACTGAAGTCTTCCTGACTTGTTTTTTTGTACTGTACATTGTGTATAAGTCAGTAGGCCTTAACCTAACATAGGTTTATATTTGTCTTCTCTCCCTTGTTCCACTTATGACTGTATGTTATTAATCAGAACTATAGGATAGCCTCTATCTATGAACATTTTCTTTAATACCTTACATTCATTCTGAAAATCAGAATCCAAAGATGTCATACGGCTTACCCTAACATACTGTCCCTTAATAATGCTCTTTTTCTGAAAGTAAGGGTGTGCACTATTACAACTAATATATGTGTTGGAAAATGTAGGTTTTCTGTAAACTACTGATTTAAATCCTTTGCCAGTATTAAATATAGTCACATCTAGATAATTACATTTTTCTGATGTTACCTGATGTGTAAACTGTAAAAAGGTAGTAGTTCCAGAAAGATAATTCATGAATTTTTCCAACAAAACACTGTCACCTGTCCAAAAAATACAGATATCATCAACGTATCTAGTATAAAGTTTCCAGTGTTGTGAGAAAGGACAAGTATGAATAAATTTAGATTCCCATATGGATAAAATAATATCTGCATAGGTGGGGGCACAACTAGCTCCCATAGCAACTCCCTGTTCTTGTCGGTAAAATTCCCCTTCAAAAACCAAGAAATTGTTTCTAAGGACCAATTCTGCTAGTTCCAGACAGAGAAAAATGTCATTTTCTGAGGTATTTGACCTCATTCTCAATGCTTCTTCTAACCATAACAATCCCAAATCATGTGGAATGACAGAAAACAAATCCACAATATCGATACATAAAAATGTAAGTCCTTCCACACAATATTCTGGTCTAATTCTGGCCAGAAAATCCCAGGAATCTTTGAGGATGTAGGGGCGTCCCCCCCATGTATCCTTAAGTTTCCAATCCAGAAATTTGGCCAATGGAGCTATTTTGGAACCTTCTGATGCAACTACTGGTCTGAAAGGGGGGTCCTCCACATCCTTATGCACCTTAGAAATACCAAATATGGACGGTATTCTAGGTGAACTGTTTTCCAAATATGAATATGTTTGAAAATCAATGAACCCCTGATCAAACAAGTCCTTCAATGCCAAATCAATTTTGTGATAAGCGATGTTTATTTCATTGATTGATACCTCACTATATTTGTCCGCATCCTGAAGGAGGGAGAGCATCTTTCCCTCATATACAATTTTATCCATTAATACAATTCCCCCTCCTTTATCAGGTTCCATGACCCGTATTTCTGGATTAGTACACAATTGCTGCAATAAAATATTTTCTTCCTTGGTCAGGTTGTTTTTGATATAATTGTTTTCCTGATTTTTAAATACATTCCTAAGTTCATTTTCTAATACATGTTCCAAATTATTTAGTTGTGGATGAAGTGGTGGATTGAAGGTACTGTTTTTTTTTGGGAATCATACTGTTAGATGTAACTAGTGGTGTACCATTAAAAACTGCTCCAAATTTATTTTTCTAATGAACATCTTGATATCTAATATCGTCCGTGTTAGGTTACCTTAAGGGAGACAATGACCTCTTTCTTCCTGGATGCAAAACCATTAGTAATCTGATGTGCCACAATGAAGGACTTTCTGACTACAGTGGTAATGTGGTGATCAAAAGAGAGGTTGCTGTCAACCTGTGTTCCCAGATCTCTTATAACGCCTTCTGTATTCAGTGGACTACCATTAATGCGGCAATTCATGAGAACCAGGTTTTTCCCAAAGGGGATGCCAACACATTTTTTGGCATTCAGCTTAAGGCCATGGTTCTGACACCAGTCGTTGGTATCAGTGAGGTCTTTCTGTAGGATGTCAACGTCACTTGGGGAGTTAATAATAGCTCCCAACTTGCAATCGTCTGTGAACTTTGTCAGTCAGAGTCCCTTCGTGTTGGCCTAGACTTCAGAGAAGTAGATTCCAAACAGGAGAGGAGCCAAGACCAAACTCTGTGGGACTCCACTTGTGACTGGTTGGCAGTCTGACTTGGAGTCATCTACTTTCACACTGTGAGTTCTACTTGTGAGCCAGTTTGCAACCCACCTAGTGATATAGGGGCTGATGCCTAGCTTAGTGAGTTTTTGTATGATTCCTGAGTAGGGAATGGTATCAAAGGCCTTGGCCAGATCAAGGTAGGCTGTATGAACCACCTTGCCTTCATCCACAGCTCTGGTGACTGAGTCAAAGAAGTTGACGAAGTTGAGCAGGCATGATCCACCCTTCACAAAATCAAACTGTGTGGGATCCAGAGTTTGGAGATTCCCTATATCCTTGTTTATTAGGTCCATGATGATGCGTTCCATAGCTTTGCATATCAGACCCGTCAGGCTAATGGGGCAATAGTTACCAGGGTCTGTAGTCGCTCCTCCTTTGTGGAGACTGAAGACTGTAGCAGTGTGCCATTTGGTAAGGACAAAGCCTGAGGTGAGGCTGTGATTGAACAGGGCACACAGGTGAGGTGCCAGTTCACTCTGTAGTTCATGTAGAACACAGCCAGGGATATTGTCAGGTCCCATAGAATCTGTATTCTTGGCCTTGGACAGTGCTGTTTTAACCTGTGCAGCAGTAATACTGGATGCCTGACAATCTACTCATATTGTGACTGGTCCCTTATGGGGGGAGAGGGGGTAAAGTTGGCACTGAATCTGTTGGCCAGTATAATGGCAATATCTCTTGGCTCGGTATAGGAGGTACCATTGTGCAGTAGCTCAGAGCAAATCTGGGTATTGCCGTGGAGATTCTTTACATAACTATAGAAGGCCTTGTGGTTGTCTTTACTATCTGCTGCAATTCTGTTTTCATAGCTAGCTTTAGAGGATTTGATGAGGGATCTCAACTTTTTGTTGAGGTTGATAAGGGAGTTTTTCCAGTCTTGGGACTTCACCTTATTCCACATCAGTTTCCTCCTTCTGTTGTAGAGTTTGTTTATGGCAGGGGACCCCCAGATTGGCTTTCTTTTTTTGGAGGAGAGCATCTTGGTTCTACTGGATATGGCGAGATCCATGCATTTGTGTATGTGTTCGTACAGTGCATTGGCGTATGATTCAGCAGTCGTGCAACTGATCTCCATTTGCATGGGTGCAGTGAAGTTAGCCACCTCTGATTTCAGGAGCCCAAAGTTAGCTTTGGAGAAGTTTTTCATGGTGGTTACCTTTGTGGGGGGTTGGGGGGGTGGGAGGGATGAGGTTTTCCAAGGTGATTAGTTTGTGGTTGGATCTAGCCAGGGAGGTGTTGACTGCTGGTGTAGAGTAATGGTCGTCCATGTTAGTAATGACCAGGTCAAGGATGTTGCTACCTCTATTGGAGGTAAGAATGAGCTGGTTCAGGGCATTGGAATTAATGAATTCCAGGAAATGTTGGGCAAATGTATTGGTACATGAGTAGTTTTCCCAGTTAATGGAGGGGTAGTTGAAGTCACCCAGTATGAGAGTGTTAGGTTGGACCTTAATATTCTGCAGGGTGCTTAGGAACATGGAGTGTGAGTCTTGGGACACGGTTGGGGACCTATAGCAGGCTACAACCTGAATCGCTATCTTACCCAATGTTAGCTACACCTGAAGTATCTCAGATGCGTTATGTTGGGCTACCAGTCTGGAGGTGTGCGCATCCTTTATGAATATGGAAACACCACCGCCTTTGCAGCTTCGGTCCAAGTTCTGGAGCCAAAAGGTGTGGAATGAGTTATAGCCTGGTAGTGCAGGGGTGCTTTCTGCTGCCTTGAACCAGGTCTCTGTTATGGCACAAATGTTGAGGATCTCCATTTTAAGGAGTGCTTTGAGCGAGTGCATGTTGAGATTTTTTTTACTTTTAGCGTTTTGCAGCATGACCCTCAGATTGCATTTGTTTGTAGCTGTTACGGTGGTAATTCGGTCTTTGGAACACCACCTAAAAAAAACACTATAGGGCTGGCAAGAGCCTTGGCCAGTATCCGGAAGCCCAGGGGTGACAGATACAGGCCATTTTTGCTGCTTGCACCCACAATAATGAAACTATTTAAATAAATAAATAGATCTTCCTACTGCAGGCAGAGAGGAAGAGATTTATATTGCAAGTCCCTTCCTTTCATTATGAGCTTCCAATTACACTGGATTCTGCAAGGGTCTCTCATGCAGTGACAGCTTATAACACCTCTGCAGTAGTGTGTGTGTGTGTGTGTGGGGGGGGGGGGGTGGACTGCCAATTCCTCTTGGACTTCAAAAGAATTCCCTGAACAAAAGCCTGCAATTTAACTACTTTTCTAGCTGTAGCTGGATAACTTCTAAGTATAGTGTAAAACAAGCTCTGAGCCAAACATAAATGAGGGTGATTAGAGACAGAAAAGAAGCAGTCCTTTTACAGAAGATATAGAAGATGACAGTGACTTACACAGATCCCATTAAATGTCAATGGCATGGGAATTCACCTTCCTTATGTCTGGCATGAGTCATACAAAGCATTATGGGAAAGAGAAAGGGTTGAGGAAGAACAAGATCGCATTGATACATGAAGCTCCATTGGTAGCCATGTTGTGGAAACAGGATACAATTACAAATAAAGCACATAGAGTGATTTTGAGGTGTTAAAATATGTGAGGAAACAAAGATAGAGTGAAAAAAACAGATTTTTTTTATTTTAGGGTAGAGTTTTCCTAGTGAAAAAACAGATTTTTTTAGTTCTATGGTGGAGTTTTCCTTTAATCAATTACAGAAATACTTCCTCTACTCCAATTAATGAATCGCATAACTATTTTCTCTACTCCAATTACAGCTCAATTACATTTTTAATTTAAAAATCAATTCCATTCCTGATAGAACTTGTCTCTACAGAAATTAAGCCAAGTAACCCACAGCAAGGCATCTACCACCACCTTAGAATATACCCAAATGAGTATCCCTACTAAACTATATTCCAAAAATTCTCATTACTAATTAACCTATCATTATCCATATACTCTACCAGCATAAGTACCCATCCTTAAACACCAGGCCCATATACCAATGTCTTCAGAATCTCTCAAGTTGTCATAATTGCTGCTAGACTGCATAAAATACTATACAAATAGACATATGAAACCCAACATGCTAGCCTTATATTCTGCAATTCTCATTATGCTTACAATAATTGCCATTTGCACTTTCTATCACATTTATATAAACATCCCAATCTCCACCTCTACTACCCCCTTCCCATCATCAAAACTTAGTGTACTCAAACCTATCCTGATATCACCTTCCATCTACAGAACTACAAGCATAGATCAGGCCTCATATACTATTTTCTCTCTTAAAACTTCTCCACCTATTTCCCCTAGAACACGATAAATTCCTAACTAAATTCCTACATCTAATCACACATATAGCTACACAACTCATCCTCAGTGGTGATATACACCTGAACCTTGGACCCAATACTAATATAACCCACCTAACCTCCCAACCCATCACTCAACCACAAAGTTTTAACAGCCTCCCAGAAAAAATGCAGATGTACTGTTACTTAATATAAACATCAGATGCATTCTTAACAATGTGCAAAAATTACATGCCATTATTGCTCTGAACTCATCAGACATTGCCTTAATATCAATATGGCTAAAACCAGACATTAGCAATAATGGAATTATACCTCCAGGGTATAATATCCTTAGGTTAGACAGGAAAAACAAAACAGGAGGTGGCATAGCCTTTCTATCCATAAATAACATCAATCTAAAATCCATTAATCAAGACACCCCTAACTTCACTAATGCAGAAATAACGTTTACAAAACTAATAATTAACTCTAGAAAACACTTAAATATAGTCAGCACCTACATCCGCCCTGATAACAACCTCTCCACTGTCGAACATATCTTCCAGTAGATATCAAACTCCCTTCCCCAAGAAACAATCATTATGGGTGATTTCAACTTAGAGTGGTACACCTGTGACTCTCAAAGTCCAACTAATCACAGAGATCTTCACAACTTCACCTAAATAATTCAATCTCCTACTAGGATTGACAAAACCTCTAAGAGGCAGTCCATCCTGGACTGCATCCTTATTAACAGACCCAGTCTGTCTCTGCACACAGGTTGTCTCCCAGATACCATGAGTGACCATCTCCCAACCTACTTGCTCAGAGATTGTGTAACTCCATTGAAACTCCATACTTACCAACAGGGCCGGTGTTAGCATTTTGGGGGCCTCCAGCAAATGTCAAGTTGGGCCCCCTAGGCACTTCCAGTATAAGTATCATCCTATCAATGCCATCCATCCTAAGCAGCCTTTTATTTCATGCTGCAAACTTTTAGGAATAGTAGCCACAGACAGACCTGCAGCTACAAGCTGTTACATTACAACAGGCCTATGTACCACACTATCACTATGGTGACCTGTCTAACAAAGGGTCAGTTACAGTTACTGGCACTTAGTTGCAACAATGATACATTGCAACAAGTCTATGTACAGGTCTGGACTTAAAGTGAAATGATGACTGGGCTGACATTTCAATACCCCCCCCCGCGCGCGCACACACACACGCACACACACACACACACACACACACACACACACACACACACACACACACACAATCCAGTCCTCTCCTCTGATTTGCACTCCTTTTGGGCTCCCCATGCCATGCATGTTACTTTTTTCTTCCTTCTCTCACATTCTGCCTTACTCTCGGCTTTTTCAAGAAGCCATAACTTTCTACATGCTCTGAAATGCATTTTACACAACCTTTTCATCCAATAATGGCTTGAACAGAAATTATGATTAAGGAAAGAAATTCACTGTTGTGGTTCAGCTTTAGTTTTCCTTGTATCCTTTCAACACACCTTTCCTGAACAAGACAGCCCAGTAATAACCATTTAGGAAATAACTCAAGCCAGGGCCCAAGAAGCCACAGGTTTACAGATGGTCTGGGATGCATTTCAGAGCATTTTCTCAACATTTTATTCCAATGGTGGCCTAAACAAAAATCATGAAAAAAAAAAAGAATTTCAGTCTTATTTTTTTTCTTTCAAGGAAGACGTAAGTTGTGCCCAAGGCTTAATTTTCAAAGCTGACAAAATTGTAGCTTACAGTAAACTAACAAGCCAGTAGTTGTGAGAAATCTTATCTGGGAATACTGCCTACCTCCGTAACCCGCTACAAAAGACGGTCACTGCCTACGCATCCCTCTGGTGTTAGACTGGGATGAAAGCAGAGATTTAAATTGCCTTCGTCATATATTTCAAGTGACTGCTGATTTGCATATACATAGCATGTTCTTCACCCCTAGCCCTCAAAGGCAGACACATATGTGCCTAATACATGATTGTGACAATGATTTCAGTAATATATTCAAATTTGTTGCTCCTAGACAGTACACCTCTCTTACACAAGCTATAGTAACCTTCTTTGTACACCTCTGAGGTCTGTGAGAAACACTGCCCTCAGCTCAAACACAAGCTATAATAACTTCATGTGCACACCTCTAAGGTTTGACCGTAATGAAAATTAAAGTTGTAATAACCACACAATCTCCAGCCCCTCATAACCTGTAGCAGCTTTCTGTATACTCACATTGGAAGCAGGGCTGGTTTTAGAATGGGTGTGGCTGTAAACAGAGGTTATCAGCTTTTTCCTAAAAGGGTCATATCTCAGCATCATTTAGGTTAAACAGCATATTCAGAAAATGGATACATTTTTCTCCAACAAGCAACAGCTTTGGTGGGGGCCTCCACAGATTCAATGATGATTAAGGGAGTCCCCATTATCCATTTAGACAGTCTGGTGAGTGGGGGCTACCAGACCCCAAGAATATGGAAGTGTCTGAATGTTCTGTGATATATGTTATGTCTTACTTTTGAAATCTAATTACTTGTTAGGTACATTTTTTACTGATACCCAGAAGAATAATGTATGTGTCCTGGCATTATTGGGTGCATGCACATATAAAAATCAGGGATATTTTTTACACACACACACACACACACACACACACACACACACACACACACACACACACACACACACACACACACACACACACACATATATGCATAAGCCACAGCAGTACGAGTTTTGTACTTAATTTCAGCAAAAAGCAACAGATTGTGCAACAGTGGTACTGCCACACCAGATCAGTCACTGCTGTTTAGCAGTCGTCAAACAGCAGAAGGGGTAAGATTTATCTCATTGAGGAGTGATGCATACCTGTTACTGTCCCTGCTTTCACATACCTGTCACTGTCCCTGATTGCACATACCTGTCACTGGCCCTGCTTTCACAGACCTGTCACTGGCCCTGATTTCACATACCTGTCACTGTCCCTGATTTCACATACCTGTCACTATTCCTGATTTCACAGACCTTCCCTGATTTTGTTCATACTTTTGCTTTGTCCTTTGTAAAAAGTCTGATTTGCTGGTAAATCATTCAGAATTACAAACATTCAATCAATCCAGGTATCTGAGTTTTATACGTATTGTCCAAAAATACATGTTGATGCAAAATATGTTATTCTAGTAACCTTTTAGGTGCATTAGAGTAATATTTAAACATATTCCTGATTCTGAGCCTTTAGTCTATTATTTTTGGGATTGTACTGAATTCTTAAGCAAATAAATTGAGAGTTATAGTATCTGGTGTTCTGATATTATTTATAAAACTACCTGAAAGAGAAACTATCCCTGATGATCGGAAGCATAAGCTCTTCTTAAAATCAAAGTTTGCACTGAGGTAAGTTACTCTGAGCTGCTGATCCCTCTAGTGCTTATATTGTTCATGTTCATTATGATCTTCAGCCTAACAGGGCCATAACTTGGCCCTGTTCATGTTAAAGAGCATACTTAGGAAATAAATACATTTTTTCTTCCTAATTTTTCCCCAACCAGCAGCAGCTTTTGTGGGGCCCCCACAATGTCAAAGATGATTAAGGGGGCCCCCTGCAGCCATGGTTTTGCAGGGACCTAAAGCTGGCTAAGTAGTTAGTTTTAGTGTAGAAAATGTCCGAAAGCAGGGTTTAACTAAGCCAGGGGCACTATGTCAGTGGTAAAATATTTAATGGAATTCTGATGCCTGTTACTTGACAAAACACGGTTACTACAACCAGAATTTTAAGGGAGATATAAATAGGAGTTATTACCATTGTGGTTTATTAAGTATACAAGACTGCTGTACTAGCTTTCATTGGTTTTACAGACATGTGACAAAATATCAAGGTTAGATAACTTGCTGTGGTTGGGGGCCCCCAGGGAACAGGGGGCCTCCAGCGAATGCAGGGTTCACTGGTGCCTAAAACCGGCTATGCTTACCAACAAATTTGAGATAAAATAAACTTTTCCCCCAAGGAATTCATATCCCCCCTTAAACACTGTAACTGGTCACCACTCAAGTATTTCCCTCTAGAGGAAGCCATGGAATTTTTTAAATTCTATGTTCACTGGTATTCTAGACAAACTTGCTCCTCCAAAGACAATAAGAATAAAATCCAACTTTGCATCTTGGTTAACCAAGGAAACAAGATCACTACTAAAAATGAGACAGAAGATTTGGGAAATGTGGCACCGACAAAATCACAGCAAATAAACAGGCCTATCTAGAATTAAGAAACAGAAGCCAAAAAACAAATCAGGCAAGATAAAATAAACAATTACAATGCTAGCCAAACAAATCATCAACATAATCTTCAAAAATTTTGGTCAGCAATAAAAAAATCCTACAACCAGGACAAGCTAGAACACTGTCCCCATGAACCAACAATACTAATGACAGCATCAAAATACAACTTAATAAATATTTCACAGAAACAAGCTTAAACCTTGCAATTATCCACTACTCTACGCCTCCACTACCCGACTTAATAGCAAATCGGTATGTATCTACTATCATTACTATACCAATCTATCACTGTATACTTTCTCTGTGTATTAATTGTGGAGCTTTTCTCCCTGGGCCACAGCTGAAAAAGGACAGCTTGTCCAGTCCAACTTTCCCAGTAAACAAATGTAAAATAAATAAATACTGACGCCTAGTGTTGGTTAGATGGAACAATAATGCAACACACACAGGACCAAGGACATGTACCCAGCAGAGAAACTACATGCGTCTGCGATAAGAATGGCATAAGCTCTGCAAATGTTATGTTAAAGAAATACCCTAACAGTTGCCACATTGACAGGTACTGAAAAAATTATTAGAGGTGATGTTTGGCTAGCAATTAGGACAAAAACAGTAAAAATAACTGAGCTTCATTCTCTCAGTGCATTTTACAGATTAATTAAATTAATTTGTAAATGCATATCTCCATTATCGACAGCTGCCCATGTACTAGTCCCATGTGCAGATATGCTAATTCTGTCTCTAGCCCTGTTGATATATCTGAAACAGAAATACTACATTTATCCAACCATGTAACACCCCATCAGTAAAATGCGGCTCCTCAGAGTGTAACCCCCCCCCCTCCAGTCATTAACCTTTGTTTTCTATTATTTCACTTTTCTTTAGTCCATTTAACAATTCCATATTCCAATTACTGAGTCCCTATCCCTCATCAAGCTTAGATTGGGCAAATCCGACTCGGTGAGAATGAGCTCTAACTCAGCGTTTTCCATAAGTAACCACTGTCAGTGAGGTTTCTAACTACAGCAGAGTGATTCTTTTCTTTTGGGAGGCTTCTGCCTTCTATGTGTTTACCATGAAGATGGAATACATAACTTGTTTTTTTGGGGGTGGGGGACTTGTCCTTCTGAAAAAAACACTTTAATTTTTGTTTTTATTCAGAACAATGTCACTATTGGTTGTACGATCATCTAGATGAAACTAGCAGAAGCCTCAATTCCCAATCATTCCAAGCTTTTTGACCAGCCTCTTTTAATGAATCATATCATAAACCTTGCTGAAATCCAGTTATATAAAATGCATGAGTAGCTCTAACTTCTTATGTTATTCAGTCTTACAGCTGGATCAGATTATTCTAGCATGACATACTGTTAGAAAACCCAAACTGCCCATTGTTCTCTAATATTTTTAAAAAAATTGAACTATCCATTTTCTTAATATCATCTCAGTTACCAATATTTTTTTCGGTTTTGTTTTTGTTCTATCTAACTTTCTATAAAGGAATCATTATTGCTGTCCTTCATTCACAGTCAGAATATTATTTATTAAAATGTCTTATAATAAGAGCCTGCTGCTACTTCATCTGATTCTGTTAGAACTCCACAAGGCAATTTAACAAGTCTCTGTGGTTCGTGCTTTACCATTCATATATGTTTTCTATTTGTATATTTGTGTGACTACAAATTACTGTAGTGTTGAATCTCAGTTTTAAAGTTTGAACTTCAGTGTAGTTTTGAATCTCAAATTTAAAGACTGCACTTCGTTCTCTGATCATTGTACACAGTAACTTCTGTGCTTTCATTCTTTTGTGATTCCTGGGTTTGGTTGAATTGAGCCCCTCAGCAGATCATTTCACTATCATGGATGACATGCCTAAATCAATAAAATAAACTTCTTACATTAAGTCCTTGGGTTCACTGTTTTTCAATGAAATTCTGTTAACAAGAGTAACAGTGTTTGTTGACAACAGATACATAGCTGGAATTACTGGACAAGTGTTGAGTTCTGCACATATAATCCATGTAATAAAAACTATTAGCCATGTAAATATTGTAGTGCACATTGCAACCAACAACGTGAAACATTACTGACAAAACAAACTCATTATGTGCACAGCTGGGAAAACAAGATTCTTTTATATCGTGCTTATAATTATTATTATTTTTAATAAAGTGACAGCTGCAAAATTATTATACTGTAGGCATAATTCACCATTTATCAGAATTAAATTTACATTTCAACAGGAGGATGAATATTACTGTTAATTCTTTTTTTTTTTTTTTTTTTAGCTTTCAGTTTCCAGAAGTCCTTATTTTCCTGCAAAGCCACCTTTTCAAGCCATTCACTTAAATGGTCCATTAAACAGGACACCAGAATTAATTTGACAAAAATAATGCTTTGTGTGGTCCCTCGCATTAAGGGCTCACTGTAACAAACATGTGCCAGAGTCATTTTCTGAAAACAGATCCATTATGGCCAGTCCTTTCTGGAACGAAGAGCCTAAGTCATTAAAGGTGTTCCACTCAACTATTCTCAGTAGATAGCCTAGACTTTTTCAGTCTTAAGTTTGTACCTCAGAAATGTTGACAGAAATTCGATCCATCTTGTTCTTCATGTACATGATTTGTGATTCTGGTACATGTCATTGTTTTACATCCTCCATATTTGTCTCTTTTTCCACCTTTTAACAGTCTGACCATTCCATAGCATCATATAGCCACTGTCCTTAGATTTTACTATTCCATATTTTACCTGTAATTTGTATTGTTGCAACACTACCCGTCATAATGTCTTATACAAATAATGTCCATCTCTTAATCCCTTTTGTGCCCTGTTCCTTGGTAACCATCAGTCTTCATGTGACTTGACTGGTCTCATTCATTTACCATGAGGAGAGATCTGATTATATGTTTTCCAATTAATTCCTAATGCCTGATTCCCCCTCCTCAGCAGTTGACAGGTTTGGCCACCAACAGTAACCTCCTGAGCATGGGTACAACTAAATATGCCTGACTCTGGGTACAGCATGCTTTGCTTGGAGTGCATACCCCAGTCATGGCCCGTTTGCTGCTCCTATACCTGCAGTACAGAGCAAAATGACAAATGGCTCTGGATCCACAGAAACTATTACTTTTTAGTAAAATATACACAGCACATAAGTTTTCATGCAATAAATGCTTACTCAAGTGTTTTAATATTTTGGTTTAGTGTACTATTTTGGGTAAGTATTTTTTACTTTTATATGTGCAATAGACCCAGCCTCCACTACGTATCAGTATAGCACAAGGCCTAGCTGCTACTATCTCTCAAGGATGGATAGTAGCATTGAGCATTCACTCCCTTTCTGCCTTGGTAGCTCCTACGTCACTAATCTGTTCCATGTTGCATGCTTAAATCAATAAAATAAACTTACCTACCTATCCTACAAGGATAATGTCTTTCAGTCATATTAACATTTTTTTTTAAACAAGAAACATCTTTATTAAATCATCATGTATGACAAAGGCCATGTTATATTTATATAAACAACGATAAACCATAGCGACACAATTTTAGTTCCAAACTGTACCAAAACAACTAGCTGCAAACATTATACATTACTTTTAACATATTCAGTCATTGTTAGTCAACCATTACATAGCTCATTCATATCATGCCTTCTTTTAAACCTTGTTCCTCCTCTGCATGTATTGATCCCACAGTTCCCCTTTTTTTCCTATGTAATTTGCTCCTACCCTTTTCTAAAGATCCCAGTTCCAATTGTTTTAAGTCTGTTACTATCTTCACCACTTCTAGTAAAGTTGGTTTAGACTCTGATTTCCATTTTCTAGTAATTGCTTTTTTGACATCCATCATAATTAGACTTCGCAAGGCCTTACTGTGTCTAGGCAATTCTGAGTTTGTATCATAGCTCAAAAAAATCATTTCCCTAGTCACTCCAACTTGCTCACCCAGCATCTCTGACAGAGCAGTCTGCACGGAATCTTTAAAGTCTACCAACTCATTACATTCCCAGAAAATATGTTCCCAATTACCTCTTTCTTCCCCATCACACCTCCAACATTTGCTATCTACCCGAGGAAAACATATTTGAAGTCTGCTTGGGGTATAAAAATACCCGTGTAAGCACTTCCAGGCAAAGATCCAAAATATTTTAGATTTTGTTGCATATTTGGAGGACATACATACAGCATATCTCCCATTGTTTCTTTGTGAATTGCTTATCTAATTTCTCTTCCCAGTCCTTCCTAACCTCCTCTGATTGACTCTTATAGTTATCATGCAATATGTTTTATGCTGTAATTATTCCTTTCTTAGTGGTAACTTCTGTTCTAGAGTGTACTAAAAACTCTTCCAGTGCTGGTCTTTCATTTAGTACCCTGTTATTTATTTCTCTTTGCCTATAGGCTGATATCATTTATTGATATGGAAGTCAATCTTTAGCCTGCAGCCCAAATAAGCTCTTGGCATCTTCCCAATCTATTACCTTCTTCTCTCTAGTTATTTTCTCCCAGTACCTTGGTTCCTTTGCCAGTTTTCTGCAATATTCCTGCCCCCTCTTGCCCATTGTCTGTATCCCTAATTGGAATAATCTCTATCGACAGAATCTCCTTTCTCTAATCCTGTGTTGGCTTAGTTCTTAGAAGACCTGCTACTTTATGAATATAACATTTTGTATGATTACTGCTGTTCCCCTTGAAGGTCTGCATCCAAAATCCCAGTCACTCACTGTTACTTCAGCATCACCCATTTCATCATCATCCATTTCCACTTTGAATTATAGCTTTCTGCTTGTGCTATGTATAGCAGCCTTAACTGTGTTGCTCTGAAATACTCCTTCAACTTGGATAAACCCAATTCGCCCTGTTCTATTAGAAGAATAAGCTTATCTCACTTGACTCTTGCTGTTTTCCCCTCCCAGATAAAATCCTTCAGCTCTCTATTAATTACTATCTACAACTTCTCCTCTGGTTGATAAAAATATGCCTGACCTGTGTATAAGACTAAAGTGATTAAAAAAATTTTAATTGCTTGTATCTTACTATCAATATCCATATAACACAGCCTCCATTTTTTTCAGTTTTTGTATTATCTTTTATTTAGGCTCTCAGTCAGATTAATGTTGTCCCCTAACTTGTACCTGACATTTCAGATAATTTTTGTTTTCAGTCCCAGAGCCAGTTTTCCTTTTTATATTTGCTAATTTCAATTCAAATATACCTAAAGTAGCTCAGCTACCAGAGTCACAGTAAGGACAATAATGTCTGGTGAAGGTGTGCATCTGAGACTATGTGGCCATGCCAAAGATGGCTACAGATGAGACTACTGGAGAAGGCTATGCCACAGTGAATTAGCCTTAGGTAGTGGGTGATTACTTGCTGATAGCAAAAAAATAATTCAGTCGCAGTTCACTTGGAAAGTGTCTACTTACAAACCTCAGGTATTTTCCTCCACAGCACAAAGCAGATATAAAACTGGTACATCTCCCAAAACTTCTGTGCCCAGTTCACATAACAACAGAAATAACAGGGCTTTCCCATGGTGTGAAGGGTCTTCACTCTGCTAGTTTATCTGCCACTCAACACCATGGGTGGAGGACTAATGGACTGCTTCAGGGACATCTACAAAACAACCTTCATCTGGAAGGATAACCCATTTTTCTGAAAATGCCAATATTGTTTCCTACACATAATGCCCTGAGACTCCAAAATCTGATGAGTAGAAGTGATGGTTATCAACAAAATATTATTCATGAATGCCTGCCCTAAGTGCACATTATCTGTTTTGAAGAACATCCCTACCACACTTTCTGTGCTGTCTATTCACTCAGAAAAGATTATACTACACTTTGTGGTAACCTTTGTGAATTCTCCTTGATATTTAAGGCCGCAAGACAATCAGTTAGAAACCTAAAATTAGCAGGAAGTAGGTGGGAGTTACATTTCTGTTGTCTAGTCACTCAGAATGGTGTAGTTTACTAAGAACAGCAAGGAAAAAGCAACTCCAAATAAATACCTCTCTCCATACGAAAAATAATCCAACGAAGAATAAAAGGAAGAGGTAACGCAGGTGGGAGAATTCCAGGTTCAAAAGTTTATGTGTATATTGTTAATATGGAGGGGAGGGGTCATTTCTGTGCTTTGATTACTTATAAGTGGATTTTTACATTCTGTGAGAATGTCTGATGAAGCAGTAGAGAAGTACTGTGAAAGCGCTAACATTTTCTGGAATTTGTTTGTATTTAATAAACTTTTGAACCTGGAATTCTGCCACCTGCATTACCTCTTCCTTTTATTCTTCATTGTACTCTTAGTTTACACTTAATGTAGGCATTCATGAAGACCCCCCCAAGCCTTTCTGTGCTGGAGGGAAGCCTTCTAGCTTATCAGTGGGATTGGTAAGCACTAGGTAGCCTATCTACCACAAGAGGAGTGGTTTCTGGCCCAGAAATTGTAGTTTATTGGCCATTTGGGCAGTTTTTTCCATCTCTTTCAACTTTCAGGATTATGAAGACCCCCAAAGCCTTTCTGTGCTGGAGGGAAGCCTTCTAGCTTATCAGTGGGAGTGGTAAGCACTAGGTAGCCTATCTACCACAACAGGAATGGTTTCTGGCCCAGAAATTGTAGCTTATTGGCCATTTGGGCAGTTTATTCCATCTCTTTTAACTTTCAGGTTTAAAAGCCCTCATTTGTGCTTGTTTCCCGCCTTTCCTGTAGCTAGTCTATCCAGATACAGATTAGCTGTATCCAGGAGTGTTTGTAAGCTTCTGAGCAGTGCCAAAAGAGATGCACTTATATATCCAAATTGGAAGCCATGCACTCTCCAGCCAAGACCAGAACAGCTGATTAAGAGGAGAAGGTCAACACTTGCACCACACCACATGGAACAAATAGCCCTCCAGAACACATACCAGCACTGCCTTTACATAAAAACACAAACCACATACCAACCTTCACAGAGGCTCTCATTAAAAATCTACCCTAACAGCAGAGACCTCCAAGGCAGAAATGCACTCGACCACCTCAACACAACACTAATCATGAGACATACAACTCTCCTAAACAGTGTGTCACTCAACCAAAGCCCCTAAGGCAAAACAGCATGCCCAACACATTAGTCATAGGTGACTCGATAGTGAGGCACACTGATGTCTCACTCACTAGGTTGAATAAGGAGAAAGTAACAGTCAGCTGCCTGTTTGTGCCAGGATCCACCACATAATGCACGCACTCAGGTCCCTCAACAACAGGTACAAATATGACTCTGTCATTGTACATGTGGGTGTGAATGACCTGAGATGCACCTCCCTGGACTACATGAAAAGAGACATGGAGGAGCTCTCAGATTATGTATTCCAGGCGGGTATGACCCTAGCCCTGAGCAGCTTCCTACCATCACCCAGAATGATACCACAGTGCAAGCAGAAAATGATTGATTTCAACAATTGCCTATGTTTCTGGTGTCATTCTAAGGGGATCCAGTATCTGCCTGGGATGACATGATTGACAGACCTCGATGCTTTGCCAGAGATGGCCTGCATCTGTCACCCCTGGGCTTCCAGATACTGGCAAAAGCTCTTGCCACCCCTATAGTGCCTTTTTTAGGTGGTGTTCCAAAGACCAAATTACCACCATAACATCTACAAACAAATGCAATCTGAGGGTCATACTGCTCAACACTAGAAGTCTAAATCTCAAAATGCACTTGCTTGAAGCACTCCTTAAAACAGAGAACATTGACATTTGTGCTGTAACGGAGACCTGGTACAAGGCAGCAGAAAGCACCCCTGCACTACCAGGCTATAACTCATTCCACACCTTTCGGCCCTAGAACTAGGCCCGAAGCTCCAAAGGTGGTGGCGTTTCCATATTCATAATGGATGCGCACACCTCCAGACTGGTAGCCCAACATAACGCATCAGAGATACTTCAGGTGCAACGATTCAGGTCATAGCCTGCTATAGGTCCCCAACCATCGACCAAGAGTCATACTCCATGTTCCTAAGCACCCTGGAGAATATTAGGGTCCAACATAACACCTTCATACTGGGCGACTTCAACTATCCCTCCATTAACTGGGAAAACTGCTCATGTACCAATACACTTGCCCAACGTTTCCTGGAATTCATTAATTCCAATGCCCTGGACTAGCTTGTTCTTACCCCCACTAGAGGTAGCAACATTCTTGACCTGGTTATGACTAACATGGACAACCGTTGTTCTACACCAATAGTCAACTCCTCCCTGGTTACATCCGACCACAAACTAATCACCTTGGAAATTCACATCCCTCCCACCCCCCCCCCCTGCAAAGGTAACCACCATGAAAAACTTCTCCAAAGCTAACTTTGGGCTCCTAAAAACAGAGGTGGCTAATTTTACAGCACCCATGCAAATGGAGAATAGATGCATGGCTGCAGAATCATACACTAATGTGCTGCACGAACATGTACACAAATGCATGGATCTCACCATACCCAATAGACCCAAGACGCTCTCCTCCAAAAAAAGGAAGCCAATCTGGTGGTCCCCTGCCATAAACAAATTCTACAACAGGAGGAGGAAACTGATGCAGAATAAGGTGAAGTCCCAAGACTGGAAAAACTCCCTTATCAACTTCAACAAAAAGTTGAGATTCCTCATCAAATCCTCTAAAGCTAGCTATGAAAACAGAATTGCAGCAGACAGTAAAGACAACCACAAGGCCTTCTATAGTTATGCAAAGAATGTCCATGGCAATACCCAGATTTGCTCTGAGCTACTGCACAATGGTACCTCCTATACTGAGCCAACAGATATTCCCAATATACTGGCCGAAGATTCAGTGCCAACTTTAGCCCTCTCTCCCCCACCAAAAAACCAGTCACAATACCAGTAGATTGCCAGGCACCCAGTATTACTGCTGAACAGGTTAAAACAACACTGTCCAATACAGCTTCTATGGGACCTGACAATATCCCTGGCTGTGTTCTACATGAACTACAGAGTGAACTGGTACCTCACCTGTGTGCCCTGTTCAATCACAGATTCACCTTAGGCTTTGTCCCTACTGAATGGCACACTGCTACAGTCATCCATCTCCACAAAGGAGGAGTGACTACAGACCCTGGGAACTATCGCCCCATTAGCCTGACGAGTCTGATATGCAAAGTTATGGAATGGATCATCATGGACCTAATAAACAAGGATATAGGGAATCTCCAACTCTGGATCCCACACAGTTTGGTTTTGTGAAGGGTAGACCATTCCTGCTCAACCTGGTCGACTTCTTTGAGTCAGTCACTAGAGCTGTGGATGAAGGCAAGGTGGTTCATACAGCCTACCTTGATCTGGCCAAGGCCTTTGATACCATTCCCCACTGAGGACCCATACAAAAACTCACTAAGCTAGGCATCAACCCCCTATATCACTAGGTGGGTTGCAAACTGGCTCACAGATAGAACCCAGAGTGTGAAAGTAACTGACTCCAAGTCAGACTGCTGACAAGTAACGAGTGGAGTCCAACAGGGTTTGGTCCTGGGTCCTCTTCTGTTTGGCATCTACTTCTCTGAAGTCCAGGCATCTACTTCTCTGAAGTCCAGGCCAACACAAAGGGACTCTGGCTGACAAAGTTCACAGATGATTGCAAGTTGGAAGCTATTATTAACTCCCCAAGTGATGTTGACATCCTACAGAAAGGCCTCACTGAGACCAATGACTGATGTCAGAACCTTGGCCTTAAGCACAATGCCAAAAAATGTGCCCTCAACCCCTTTGGGAAAAACCCGGTTCTCATGAATTACCACATCAATGGTAGCCCACTGAACACAGAAGGCATCATAAGAGATCTGGGAACGCAGGTTGACAGCAACCTCTCTTTTGACCACCACACTGGCACTGTGGTCAGAAGGTCCTTCTATGTGGCACATCTCATTACTAAGGGTTTTGCATCTGGAAGAAAAAGATCATTGTCTCCCCCTACTCTTCCCTCATTAGGCCAATCATCGAGTACAATGCCCCCTTTGGCATGTAGCTCACTAGACACCTGCAACAACTGGAGAGGCCACAAAAGTACCTCACAAACAGGATCCTAGGCCTTAAACACGTCCTATGTGGACAGACTCAAAAAAACTCCAACTATTCTCTGTCTCATATCGCCTACTTAGAGGCGATCTCTGCTTGATTTACAAAGCCATGTCTGACCCAGCTCTGTTAGAAATGCTACATCTAAAGAAATCCCAATCCCTCCACACCACACACTCCAGAGACGTCAATCTCATTACCACAATCAACAGAACAAGCTGGAGGGACAGGTTCATACCCCAGAGACTATCCATGCTATGGAATAGACTTCCCATGTATGTCAAACAGAGCACCTCACTGGCCATCTTCAAGAGAAATCTTGATGAGTGGATGGGAAAAAGAAAATTCACCCCGGGGATCACTCCAGTGGCTCTACTCTTGGCAAAGCCGTGGCAAACAAGATCTGGGGGTTGGAAGGAGGTTGCAGTGCAGTATAGGTAAGGGGGAGGAGCTTGGAGCTCTGATCTTAGCTTGGAAAGCTGCCGGCTTGGATCCATATCGGATCCGAAACCCACAGGTTGATGATCAAATGAAGTTAACTAATATGGAGCAGTGTCAAAGCATGTCATAATACTAACTTCAAGGTGACTAAACCATGCTGAACATTGTGTGCAATGGAATATTCTTTTATCCCAAAGTTGAGATCTTTTCCATGTGATGGGTAGGTGTAGAAGCCTTGCCTCTCTTGCCACTTGAAAGTCTTCTGATAAGTAGTGTTAATGTCCTACTCACTACTTCACCACCAACCTTGCCTCAGTCCAGTCTAGTGTTTTTATTTAAATTTGTTTACGGGGTAGAACACTGATCAAACAATGACCAATTACAGAATGTTGGTATTGCTGTGCATGTAAGGATGTTTGCTGGTCTGGAAGAGGGTCAATTTCCTCTTTCTCTGCAGGAATTTAGTATTCATACTTATGTTTATTACTCTCATTTCCAGGATGTGTTCATAGGTTCATAGTTTCATACTAGGCTATCTGCCCTAGGGCATTTATAAGCCTAGCCAGAGTGTGTGTGGCTTTTGCCACCCCTTGGAATGAGAATACTATGCCCATCTAGGGTTTAGTTTACTGTGCCTCTGTCTAGTAGTGACGCAGAGATGACCCCCAGGGTAAACCTACGATCTCCAATCCACTCGTCAAGATTTCTCTTGAAGAGAGTCACTGAGGGGCTCTGCCTAACATAGACTGGGATTCTGTTCCAGAGTGTAGGGAGCCTCTGGGTTATAAATCTGTCCCTCCAGCACATCCTATTGATTTCTGTGTTGAGGTTCAAATCTCTTGCTCTCGTGGCTCTGGTGGATATGGATTTTCTGAGGTGGAGCATGTCCATTTATTCCGGATTGGACATGGCCTTGTATGTCAGGCATGTGTGTATATGCTACTGATTAGAGATGTTGTGGGTGGGATAGGTATAAAGTAATGCTATTATGCTTATGATACAGAACTGTACCTCTCCTTCACTCAAAATTGTACATCAGCCTTAAATAGAGTGGTTTCAGACTTGGAATGTATCCACAACTGTATGGTTGGTAATTGTCTGAAACTTAATAAATTAAACTTTTAACACTGCTGCTATGGTCATTCATGCCATCATATGCTTTAGTTTTGTTCCTGCCATTATTTATACTGGTGATAAACTGGAATTTGTGTTGAAGGTACAAAATTTAAGGATGATATTTGTTGACTGGCTCATCCTTTATTAACTAGGTGTCCGCTGTCATTAGTTCCTCATGCTTTCAATTGAGGAATATATTAGGTAATGTGTACTTAAAACGCAAACCAGGAGGCTGCCAATGCAGGATTTGTATTCTTGTTGTAGAATGCATTAGAACTACTGAAAATTATCATCAGTTATATTAAAATAAAAAAGCAGATGCTTGGTATCTGCTTACTTGTTGCATGTAGCTGAGATGTACTCTGGAAATGACATCATGATGACTAGCAGTATGATGATATGATTTCATGGGTGGATGTTCTTGGCATAAACAATATCAAATAAGAGGTGATCAGAAATGATAAAGTAAATTAAAGCCACACAATGTACACCTCACATACCTCTCAACCTTTTATAGCAAGAAATCTGGACAAAGCCATAAATAATTGGGGAACAGAGGTCCAAAATAGGGTCAGTTTTTAGATATTTGGATACAAACTTAGAAAAGTTGATACAATAACACGTTTTATATAAGCATGAATTTTATAAAGGATATGAAGTCTACAACTCAAATTTCTGTCATTATTTCCTAACTTTAGTCCTCAGTGATTTGCAGAAAATTGCAATTTTTGGAGAAACAGACTAAAAATATGAGGCAAAAATCTGGACATTATGCAAAAATCTGGACACCTTAACAAAAGTAATATTTAATGAATAATATTATTCAGTAAATATCTGTGTTGTCAAAGTGACTATTTTGTGACTTTGCTTTTACTTTCCCTTTCTGATTTGTCCAACTCCCTCCAAAAAAAAGAAGGCGTTTCTTGTTTCAAAGGAAAAAAAAAATCATGTGTTTCATTACTTCATGTTTTTCTCTTTTAAAACAGGTATGGATTAATGAACTCATACCCCCCCCCCCCCAAAAAAAAAAAAAAACTGAAATAGGAAAGCTTTTACACATGGAGCAGCTTTATCACAACAGCCCTTGACAGCTGCACTGATGCAAGGGCTTTAACATTGGACGAGACTCTGTTTCATTTTCAAAATCTTATTCTCTTAAAAAAATTACTTTATGTGATCGCGTAAATTCCCATTAGTAACTACATACTAAAGATATAAGCCAGCATAAGACTGCAGGTGTCGCATTCCTTCCTACACCTTTGAACATGATTTTTAAGCATTTTATTTCAGCAGCATATCTTCCAGTGTGTGCATGTGCATCAATCTCCTTTAGGTTGGATTACATTAACACTCATGGTTTGGGCATTTCAGACTCAGAAACAGTAAAAAGGAAAATAAGGCAAACTTCAGAAAATAAACCAAATTGTTTAATTAAGCGCTTTTCGTCCAACAATTTTGATGAATATCGTTGGATGAAAAGCGCTTAATTAAACAGTCTGGTTTATTTTCTGAAGTTTGCCTTATTTTCCTTTTTTACCATTTCAGACTCAGAACTTGACTGTCAGCAGAAAGTACAAAAGTCTGCAGTATAGCTACTGATTGGGGGGGGGGGGGGGGTCACTGCTAAAATATACTGATTCTGTGGAATTTGCTTTGCTTTCCATTTTGGTCAGATATTGCCTAAAAGCCTCTTGCCCCACACAGCTTGGGCCCCCTTTACACTAATGAGCTTCTTCTCGGTTTTGTCCTGCCCATGTCCTGTGCTCTTTCACCACTAGATGTTTAGAGGTTCCAAGGGTCTGGTTCAGTTCTTCAGGTAGTATTCTTTTACTCATCAGGGGCCATCCCTTTGGCACCTTTTATCATTGGCTAGTTGATGTCCCTGACCCTTACTGGATTTGACAGTTCCCTTAAGATGTATCCTTTGGCATGGCATTTTGGGGGACAGGTTTATTGCCTCACATTTCTCTTTTCTATCGTTAATTTATTTTGCTATCCCTTGGTTAACTGGTTAATGATTCCTTGCAATAGTGCTTTGCCAATAAGCATTTCCACAAATGTGAATTTGTGTGACTTTTGAGTTGGCGTATTTAGAGTTGCAGAAGTAACAAAAGAAAGAAGTAGGGTTTGCCCCCGTGAAAATAATGCCCACTTTTTCAGTTATTGTTAGTGTAATACCCATTTGTTGTACTGCTTGGTTTGAGGTTTGTGCTATCAATGTATTGACAGAAAATCCCTGGAAAGACTAAATGAAATGCTGAAACTTCTGAAGAACTTCTCTGGCCCCTGCATCCTGGGCTGTGGTTCGTGATGGAAGATACTGCCTCTCAACCCACATTATGGTGATGATTCATTACACTCAACTTCACATTTCAGCTGGTAAATGGATCTTTAAAAGTCACTCAAACATTTGTTTTCTTGAACTTAACAAATGTTGCAGCATTAAGTCCATGACTGTCTCATAAAGTCATATTTTTATAAACTGCATTAACTAAGGTGTAACTCATTCAACATCTCTCTTTTATGTAACATTAACTGACCAGCATAGCCATGCTAAAATTTCTAATGGTGTCAAATTCCTGGTCTTTTCTTGTTGTGCTTTTCAGCCATTGTAAGTTCTTTTACATTAGAGTACTTCATTCTTCATCTGCCTTTATTCTGAATACACCATTATCTACTACTTAGCCAATTTTATACTAAACCCTATAAGCATTTTTTTACAAATTTCGCAAACTCAAGCCAAGCTAGCTTTGTTATCTACCTACCATTTGGTGTCATTTACCCTCTCTTCCTCCATTTTTTGACATCCTCCTTATAATCTTTTCTTTCTGATGGACATGATTTCTTGCATTCCTTCTTATTATACTAGACTTCCCTGCTTCTACTTATTTTCACCTTTGATCTCCTAAGTTTTGTTCATAATACTTCTGTTATCATTGGACGATTACTCTGTAATAGCATTATTATCAAATGGAATTTATTTTTTAGCTTTGTTGTTTTCCATACTCTTTTATTATAAAAATGTGGATATAAATGCATTTGTACCACAAGTGTACATTAGGAATAAGTACTTGAATTTGGACTCTGAGTTACCTGAAGATAGACAACTCATACCTGCATAATGATGCTTCAAATAATTAAGAACTCTTGATATAAAGTAAACTAGTGAGAATATCTTAGAATTTGATTTCCAAATTAAAACAGCTTTTCTCTGAATCAGTAGCAAGACAGCCCCAACAAAATACCTTTATGTTGGTATGACTTAATATATCATAGTTTTACTCCAAAAAAGTGGGATTAATTGCTACACCCTACTAGCCCTTTCTTACTTTGCTGATTGAGAGCTTTTTTTCTTGTCACTGGTAGGAGAGACATCCCATGGTGTCATGTTTCCTGTCTATGACTTGAAGGTTATTGTGGAGGACTTTACTTCCTATACTCTCAAACATAAGTTTCTTCTCTCTCAGGGTGCACTAGCACAGGAAAAAAATTACAGTTCAAGTACCAGGACATGAATGACAGATATTCTGTTTTGCAAATACTTAACTTAGGGAATCCCCTGTTGCAATAAAACCTGGACTTATGACCTAAGCACTGGTAAAGTAATTTCAGCTTGTTAGTTATTTGCACAAGAAAGAATGAAATAGGGCTGTAGTGAATATTAAAATATGAAAAACAGTGCATTACTCCTACCTCTTCCAGAGATGAAGCAGTCTATCATTCGGTTGTTGACAGGGGAATCACTGGCTCTAATATCCATGAAGGGTTTGTTTCCAATGCCCATAGAGACCATCTCCTGGATACGGAGCTCTAACGATATAACGAGAAAAATAATATTATGTTCAGACAATAAGCCAACATTATGAGCCCACATTAGGAAAGAATAAGGAATTCCTTCTTCATTTAAGTATCCAGTCCAATTTGTTGCTCTCCTGGTAGTTTCATGAAATGACTGAATGCTAATCATCCCCCTCAGTATGTGTGTGTGTGTGTGTGTGTGTGTGTAAGAGAGTGACATGGTTTTGTGTTTATAAGTGTGTGTGTGTGTGTGTGTGTGTGTGTGTGTGTGTGTGTGTGTGTGTGTGTGTGTGTGTGTGTGTATGTGTGTGTATGCCAGCCGAACATAAGGGACACTTGATCTATGAATTCAGAGCACACTGGAATTCCTGGCGACAGCTATAAATTCTTGTGAGTGTCAGATATACTAGCCTTTGCATTTTCCTAAGTGATCAAGTGTTATCTCTTCTAGACCTGCATTGTACACAACATAACCTTTCTGTTTTGTTGCATTTGTGTTAAAAGTGAAGGCAGATTAAAGCTTATTGTTCTAATTATGTTATAATAGTGAGTGTGTCTGCATGTTAATGCAGTAAGAGATTTTTGCCTTTATAATGTCTTTCTTTTTTAACTTTTCTTAGATGGATAGGCATGGTAGTCTTAAAGTATATATGTTTTCTGTAGTGATGTAAAAGTTGGACAAAACAGTGAGGGTTCTCAAGAACACAAGTGTTACCACTGGTCCTTGTTTTCATCAGAATGTGGGGAGTTACATTATACAATAAAATCATCATATAACAATAGAATGTACAAGGCACCTGGGCCTTGACAGTACCCAAACTTAGACCTTTCCTCCCTTTTCATGGGGTAACAGGCCAGTCATACTTGGGGTGAATTTATGAATTCCCATCTAGTTGTCTAATTCCTTGTTAAAGGAATATATGTAATACATTGCTTGCTGTTGAGAGGAATTTTACTCCAGAGAAGGAGAAGTCACAGAGTGACAAGTCCGTTTCTTCATCATGAATTGTTTATTTGCTGAAGTAGGTTCAGATTGCCAGTTTTGTTGTTTAAAGGTTTGTTTAATTTATGGAGAAATAAGAGGTAATGGCCTGGACAGCAAGGCACAGATAATCCCTGGGGGGTCTGTGGGATACTGAATGCAGGAACAAGGACTACAGCCTATCTTGATAGCACCCAAGTAAGATAAATCCCAAAGGAGGCATTGTATTCCATGAGGGGCCTGATCAGTACAGAAGGCAGAGGAGTCAGGACTTCTTTGGAACTAGAGGAAATTACCTTTGTGATCAGCTGTGTCATGCAGAAGGATTTCCTGTCCACTGTTGCAAAATGATGGTCAAAATAGAGGGAGATGTCAAACCATGTCCCAAGGTGTGTCACGCCATCTTCACTTTGTGTGGTGTTTTTTATATTATAAGCTTGGTTTAGGGTTTGTTTGACAAATGCAATATTGCATTTTTAAGCATTTAGTTTTAACACATTTTCAGTGCACCAGCTATGAGCATGTATAAGCTCACTTACTAGTTTCTGTGTATCAGAAGGAGATTCGAGTGTAACACCCAGTTTACAATCGTCTGCAAACATGGTTCACCACAGTTTCTGCTTTTTGATTTGGAGACCGGAGAAGTACGAACAGGTAACTTCCATACTTTCTGAGGGCACGCCTGCCCCATCACGGTGTGGGTTCTATCCCTCAGCCAATTTGCTTTTCTTCTTACTACAGAAGGATTGATTTAGAGTGCATTTAGCTCGTTGATAATGTAGGTGTGTGACATAATATCGTAGGGTTTGGCAAGGTCAAGGTATTCTGTATGGGCACCGCTGTCACATGGTAAATATTTTCTCTTTTCAGATGAAAAGATTTAAAAAAATCCTCTCTTTGTTACACATTACAGAAAACTATGCTACTGTACTCTAGTACAATATACTGGAGTATAATCAGCTAAAATTTTGACATTGTCAGTATTAATTTTGGTAACTCGGTTAAAACAAGTTAATTGCATTAGTTGAGGGTATAGACTGTGTGTATGTGTGCGTGCACACATACATTTTTGTGAAACTCATTGAAAAATAACATGAGCTAGGTCAGAATGAAAGCAAAATTGCTGCTTTTACCTGAAATACTTAATCCTTTCACTGCTTGTGCAAACTTCATCAGACCTCTTAACAGACTATTCTGTAAGGTTTCTTTTAAACTGTTGCATTGTTAGCATTATAACAGCTCTACTCAGTGAGAGCAGTTCAAAAGAACTAGTAAAATCAAAGCTTTGGAAAAAACTGGATCTGCATATTTATGACTATTTGACACAAATAGCTAAAGGTAAGTCAACAGTTGCTACCGCAGTCTCCAGCAGACATTTGGCAATGGCCACCCAGTGAATTAATTAGAGTGACCTTAAGTAAATGGTCTGTAGGGAGGCACTAGCAACCTAGGATGAAAGTGAATTAACTATCAGGACTTTGAATTTGAGTCTAACTAAGTTACATCACCAGACCTGACCTGGTGACTGTAAGCTCAGGTAATATAAAAAAGCATGTATTTGTGAAATGATCTCGACAGCAACAATAAACTAAATATATAAAACAGGGTCAAACTGACAAATCTATACAGGCAAGTAATAATACATATAAGTACACTAATAAGTATATGCAAATGACAAAAGTGACATAAATAAGTGACAGAAGGACAACAGGCAGAAATTTTGCACAGCAGTGGTACATGCCATACAGATGTCACAAATTATAGGATTTTTTGGGGGGGACTGCATCTAGAATGCTGTATTCAATTTTAGAGACTATATCACAAGAAGATTGTTATGTAAACTGAGGGTGTGCAACAAATGGTTGCCAGGCTGGATGGTGGAAGGGGGAGTTGTATGGAGTCAGCAGAAGGCTTGAAAGCATAGGAAATTATATAGTGATGGAGGGAAAATAAAGGGTGATATAACCCTGGCTTTTTTTCTGTATGTAGAATATGGAATAAACTTCCCCGTGTAACTTTAAATCATCACTTACAAACTCCTCTTTTAGAAAATACTAAAAAAACTACTTGACCAGTAACAATATCTGGATTTGTAGTGTCCACACACCTGACATTTTTAATCCTCTGATTTTTCCTTTACTGCCCTTTCAGCACACAGCAGCTTTACCCTTCTGACTTTCCTACTAATCCACATTACCATAGGATTAGCACCTACTTTTCTTTCTTTAGCATCACTTTTACCCCTGTTTAACTCACTCCATAACTGCTGCTCAGTTAGATCTGTAATGAACTTTTCCACAATCATTCCTCTGTAAGAATGTTTTTCTCTTGCTCCTTTATATGTTTCTGCTACTTATCATGCTGTGCCCCATTCTTTTTTATTACTGTACGCAGGCCCACGTGTTTGAAATGTAACCACCCTGTCGGCTATCTGCAGGCAGAAAGTTTCTTGTTAGCAATAAAATGCACAAACTATAGAATACCCATTCATAGATATTGCATATGTGTATTATAGACATGGGTACTAATTCATATACTGTATGTACATTATATACGTGAATATTATGTAAATATGACTTCAGTGACATATCAGTGCTACATTTCTTCCCATGCATTTGCTAAAGAAGGAACACAGTACAAGGAACAAGGTATAAGACATTATCAGAAGTTACATGTTGCAACACTGAGGGAGGAAAGGAAGAGTCTGAGACATATGTGACTGTTGAACTGTTGATGATATCAGACTAATATATTGCTTGAGATGCTGCATTTACAACAGTCCCATTCAACAGCTGAGTATTAACATACCAGAGCCATACTTCATGCCATTCAAATGAAGGAATATAAAATAGTGCACTGGCACATTTTAAAATGTTTATTTTAGTGTGTGTGTGTGTGTGTGTATGTGTGTTCTACTCTACTGTTAAGCATTTTATCAGTAGTTATAGAGGGATATTGCTGTCTTATAAACAGCAATTGAGACAAGTAATACAAAAACTACACAGCACAATAGCCAGAGGTTCTTGTTATTTCAGGAGAAAGAATAGCTGTAATACAGTCTCAAAAGCAGGAAAGAAACTACAGTAAGTGATGTAATTTTAAATGGCATAGGTCAATGTTTCCTGCTTTCAAGTACTGCTACTTTAAGTAGAGATTTAACAAAGGAAAGACTCAGGATGAGACAGGAGGGGAAAGACCTTTCTATTTTTGAAAACTGTTTCAGATGTCTAATAAAATTCCAAATCAATCACAAGAAATAAAAATGGACAAAACACATAATTTTTTTATGATGTGGCCAGTAAAAAATTACAGATTATTACCTTCGTGCTGTGACTCACCTTTATTTCGAGCAGCTTGCTGCCACAAAATTTGAGCAAGTGTATCTGCCCATGCCTGCTTCACTTCGATCGAGCTTGCCTGCAGAATATAGGATTCTTTAGACTTCCGTCGGCGGAACCAAATTTCAAAACGCAATCCACTATCTCCAATATTCTCTGTCAAGCCAATGTCTGCAGTCTTAAAAGAAAAAAAAAAACATAGCATCAGTAGGACAATAGAAGTATAAATCATTTAATAAAAACTATTATATGTGCTTATTTTGTCTCTTTTGAGAATTCCGCTGGAATCGATACCCAATATGAAGACATACTGCTGTACCATATGTGCGTGCAGAGATGAACATTGTCAGTAAACTTTTCTGCTCTAAAATCTGCTGTCTCAAATAAAATAATTAACTCTTCTGGTTATGCCACTATGAATTCTAACTCTGCACTTAGTGAAAGAGGTCAACCTTTGTAAGAATATTTCTGTAACATAATACCAGCATAATTCATACTATGGAAAGTTACTAAATGTCACTTTTTTTGAAGCAGCATGTGGAAAACATCACTTGCTGGAATGGAAAATGGCCACAATGTTCAAATATTGCATTTATTTTTCTGTAATGTGATGAGACCAACAATTGTAAGGACAAAGTGCTATGGCTAAATAAGCATGCCATTAATGTGCTTTCTTAATTCAGGACTGGTTAGTATCTTTGGGAGGAAGCATCTTTGGGAGGAAGAAGCAGGGGTAACAAAGCCACCTTGCTGGCTGGGGGGGGGCTAAGGAATAAAGCTGCTCTCTACCCAGAACATAGTATTTTTTATTTCTATTCCTCTGCTTATTTGTCTATATGGGATATTTCCCAGCTTCCACATTTGTTTGCTACAAGGTGAAAAATCAGAGTTATGGTGTTAGCCTGAGATACCTTTAACATGTTTTGTGTGTATACAAGCAAACATCTTTATTTATTTTTTAATAACAGAAGTGAAATGGTTTTTTGGTTTGTCAGTCTTCTGAAGTAGACCCAGATAGATAGCTATATATGAATAAGTATATAGATATATATATATATATATATATATATATATATATATATATATATATATATACATATTATATACGTGTGCATGTATGCATGTGTATTTCAATATCTATGTATGTATATATGGGTTTATAGCTTTCTCTCACTATATATATATATATATATATATATATATATATATGTGTGTGTGTGTGTATACATTTATATCTATATATGCGAATATATTTTGTGTGTGTGTGTGTGTGTGTATATATATATATATATATATATATATATATATATGTTAGATACAGATATATATATAGATCTAGATCTAGATATATATGGGTATACTTCAGACCACTGAAACCACAGATCGTGGAATCACACATCATCGAGACCAATTCAGCAATCTTGTTCTGTTCCTGCATCATGACAAGAGCTGAGATACCATACTTGGTGTTGCAAAATGATTTCAGACCATACCTCACAACTGTCCAGATTTTTGTCTCAGATTTTTGGTCTGTTCCTCATAAAATATATGATTTTTTGGCAAATGACTAGGATGATCTGAGGAGTGAAGTCACTAAATAATGATATACGTTTGTGGTTCTGACTTCATATTCATCAAAAAATGCATGCTAAGACAAATCCTGTTATTCTAGCAACTTTCTAAGTTTATAAGAGCATTATTTAAAATCTGTCCCTATTTTTGGGCCTTTGTCTGCCCCCCCCCCCCTTCTGTCAGACTTTGTCCAGATTTTTTGTACTAAGAGGTTGAGAGGTATGTTTCAGACAAAAAAATCTGAAATGTGTTTCGGAAGTTGTAAATATAACCAGTGTCAAGTATCTTCATAAAGCAGTTTGATGAAGAGCCTGTGTTATAAATCACATATCCTAATATTGAAATTTTTGAAGTAACAGGGATTTCCTTTGCCTGAATAAATGCAGGGAGATAATCTTGACAGCAATCAAAAAATTTTGAAAAAAAAAATAATGCAATCATTTCACAGCTTTATGTCACAAACTCTGCTATGTCGCTATACATGTGCATTCTGAAGCATGACAGCAGTTGCAATATGCACTCATCGTATTTGATAACCCACAAGCCATCATAAAACTGGAGAACCAATGCACACTCATAATACTGCATTTATGTCATGGAGTACAGAAAAGTAGCTATTGTTTTACTACTGCTACACACATTTCACACGCTGAAACAGACAGCACATCTTAATAAGTTTGTTATCTGTCAGAACAACCATGTCCGCAAAGTGGATTTCCTCTTTATTCCATTAGTTAAAGGGAGATTGTATCCCTTTAACCCCCTATTTAGATAATTCTAAATGAGGTGGAGGTTAAGGGAGAGGGAATTCCCTCCCCCTGACAAATAGAATTAATAGAAAATATAGTTTACCATCTTACCAATAAGGTTGATTGGGAATATGTATCCCAAAACATGAGCACTTGCTTCTAAAAGTTACACCACTAGCATAATGAACCTGTTCTCAAAGCAATTTGGTTGGGGGTGCAAACATACATTCTAAGATGCAAGTTAAAATTTTGCTAATTAACAAAATGCTGAGTGCATTTTCAGTAAATCATGCAAAGGATAGAGCTGAGAACTTTTATCAGTTTAGAAACAGACATAACATTTGTATTTTAGGTTTGATTGAATGTAGTAGGATTGTATGTGTAGTCTTAGAATGTGTTTTTTGCAGTTGCTGTGTACAATCCATACATAGGGATGGCAGAAATAAATGGTGTCTGCTTTATAAAAGTTGACAGCAATCATAGTCATTAGGCATATATTGAAAAAACTGTTGACATTTACAAGTTTAGGTAATAAACACAACCAAATTTACAAAGGGGGTATTAGCCAACTTAAGGTTAGGTTTGTAATTTGGGTAGCTGCGTCAGATTATGGTAACATTTTATATATCTGAGCATAGGTCTCACTATATCCACATAGTTTTGCTATGAAATGTGATTTTTGCTTTCACTATACAAAAAAGAAGTTACGTCTTACCATAACGTTCCATCTGTGTTGGTCATCTTCATTCATTCATTACTGATGGGTTATCGGATCCATCCTCGGAACTGAGCCGGCTATATATCAAGCTCACGTCAGCCAAAAAACTCTCGAGCCAAGGTCCTACCCAGAATGCTCTGCTCCCTGTTACCTTAGATCGAGTTTGCAAGTTCATAGATAAAATTAGAGGCTACCTCTGGTCATAACAGACCTACAATAAATGAGTATATGAGATCAACCAGGAACCTCCGGAGGGGGACAGAGGGTGGGTAGTAATGAATGAACGAAGATCAACAACACAGATGGAACGTTATGGTAAGACATAACTTCTTTATCTGATGTTGTTAATCTTCGTTCATTCATTACTGATGGGACAGAGTCCCCAACTACCTGCATCCCTGGGTGGCCCTCATGGAAGGACATCCCTGAGCACCATGGAGCCAAAAGAAGCTCTACCTCTGCAGGCCAAATCCAATTTGTAATGAAAAATAAAGGTATGAGGTTTGGCCCAAGTTGCAGCTGAGTAAATATCATTGAGGGAAGCCTTAGCATGAAAAGTTGCTGAAGTTGCCATAGACCTTGTAGAATGTGCTTTCACTCTCAAGATGATATTGTTCTTGTTGCAGATAAAGGTACGCAATTTCTCAACCATGATGCCAATGTAACTTTCGAGACAAGATGACCTAGTCTTGGTCCAGAAGAAGTTGGTCTGATTTACGGGTAGATTTAGTTCTGTCCAGGTAGAATCGTATTTTCCTATGAACATCCAGAGTTTGCAGGCAAAACTCTCCCTTATTAGAATGATTAGGAAAAAATACTGGAAGGTCAATAGACTGGTTGATAGACCGCTCTGACACCACTTTTGGTAAAAAGGTAGAATTAGTTCTCAGTGATACCCTATCCTTATGGAAGATAAGATAGGGACGTTTGATGCATAAGGCTTGAAGTTCTGACAATCATCTGGCTGATGTGATTGCATTCAGAAACAAAGTTTTCCACGAAAGATATTTTAAATCACATGAAGATGCAGGTTTAAAGGGGGGATCTGTTAGGGCTTGCAGGACCAAGGCAAATCCCAAGGTTATACTGGTTCTCTAAAGGGAGGTTTTAGGTGAAGAACCCCCTTCAAGAAAGTTTTACAGAGTCTATGTGACATGAGCGAAGAATCCTGAAAACCAATATCGAAATTTGAAATGGCAGCTAAATGCACACGAATAGTAGAGGCAGACACCCCAGAGTGGAAAAGATGTGATACGTAATCCAAAATGACCGAAACTGGGGCTAACAAGAGGTCTAATTGTTTATTCACTGCCCATAGAGAAAACCTTTTTCATTTATTGAGATAGATTAGTCTGGTGGATGATTTATAAGATGCAATAAGAATATTGTGCACCGAGGATGAGAGGTTTTCCTGCCTAGCAATCATTGGAAGTGAAGAAACCAAGCTGTCAGTTTCTGGGTTGTTAGATTGAGGTGAGTCAGACCCTACGGATGGGAGATCAACACTGGGGATGGATTGTGGATCCATGGTCGATCTATCAGGTGAGGCTAGAGGAAGGGAAAACCAGACTTGTCAAGGCCAATATGGAGCAATGAGGATCACTTTGATTTTCATCTGCCGTGCTTTCTTCAGAAATTGGGAGATGACGGGGAGAGGAGGATAAGCATAAAGTAGACCCGAGGGCCAAGCGTGGACTAGAGCGTTTCTAGGTAACTGTCCCCGAGGGGGGATCAGGGCAAAATAGTTGCTGCACTTGTAGTTGGTTGTGGAGGCGAATAAGTCACAGCAAGGCTAGCCCCAGCAGTTGAAAATTTTTGCCGCTATCACAGGGTTGAGGGACCACTTGTGAGGTCGTAGGATGCACCTGCTTAACTTGTCCGCTATCACGTCGGAGATCCCAGGAATGTGGGTTGCAAATAGAAAGTGGTTGGAAGCTATCGCCCATTGCCATATTCTTAAGGCCTCTCAGCATAACAGATAAGATCTGGTGCCCCCCTTGCTTGTTGATGTACAAGATCACTGACATGTTGTCTGACTGGATCGCAATTGTCCCTGATGAAAGGATAGAATGGAATGCTTGCAATGCTAGTAGCACCGGCCTCAGTTCCAGGACACTGATATGCAAAAGGGCCTCTGTCTCCTACCAGGTGCCTTGGACCGAGTTTCCCTGACATAGCCCTCCCCACCTCATCAGGGAGGCATCTGTGGTCACCGTGGCTTTTGGCTGATGGGGGCTGAAGGGACGAGACCATTGTTGGGGATTTCGAGACATCCACCAGCATAAATCTTGCTTGCATCTCTGAATTACACTTATCTGAAAGGACAAAGGATGTTGTAGAGGGTACCACTGAGTGAGAAGTAACCACTAAAGGAGTCTCATGTGGAATCTGGCTAGAGGAACAATGGTGATCGAGGCTGCCATTGATCCCAAGAGTTGGAGTATGGACTAAGCAGAAGATTTGTGGTGACAGAGCAGCGGCGGAACCTGATGCTTTATTCTCTGAAGTCTGTGGTCCAGGAGAGATGCTGTGCAATTTCTCATGTCCAACAGTACCCCGATGAATTCTAAAGATTGTGCTGGGGTTGTGTTGGACTTCTCCCAGTTTATAGTGATTTCCAGGTGTGCTGTGAGGAGAGTGTAGTGTAGGGCTTCTTCCAGTAGATGCTTAGTGGGGGCAGTGAGGAGCCAGTCATCTAGATATGGAAACACATGGAATCCTTGAAGTCGCAGGTGAGCGATAACTACTGCCATGCATTTGGTGAACACTCTGGGGGCTGTAGAGAGACCAAAGGGCAGTGCTTAAAACTGGTAGTGACTGGCTCCTATGTGGAAGCGGAGGTATCTTCTTGAGTATTTATCCATTTTTATGTGGTAATATGCTTCTTGAAGATCTACAGAGCACATCCAATCGTCTTCTTCCAGAAGAGGAAGGATAGACTGAACCATGACAATCCAGAATTTCTCTGTTTTTACAAATTTGTTCAGTGTGCTGAGATCCAGAATTGGTCTCCAGTCCCCTGTCTTTTTGGCACTAAAAAGAACCTTGAGTAAAACTGGATCCTATCTAGTCTGGGAGAACCATTTGGATGACTGTTTTGTGTAGCAGCTTTTGAATTTCATGTGCTGCTGCTTCCCTTTGACTGGGTGGAACATTGGGTAATTCTCTGGATGAGATTGGACAAAGATGGAAGGGAATGCGATAGTCTCTGGATATTATCTGTTCTACCCAAGAGTTGGTGGTTATGTTTTCCAGGCAGTAGGGTACAAGGAAAAATGATCCCCGACCACTACCAGAGGTGAGCAGTCGGGCAATGCTTCAGGAGCACTGATACGGTTGGCCAGAGAAAGAATCTCTGGAACCCCAGTTTCGGAGACCTCCTCTGCCCCAAAAGGGACATCTTCCATTGGAGTTTCCCCCTCTGCCTCCAGGGGAGAACTCAGCACGTGCATCATGGAAAGAGCCCTGTAATTTCCTGTGCCACATCTTCCTGCTCCTTTGATTTCTGGAATAGAATCGTTGAGGAGTGGAGTGTCTGACACCAATGGCAGATAGGGTCTTGCCATCTTGTTTGCACCTTGCTACCATATCTTTAACTTTAGGGACAAACAAAGAAGTGGCCTCGATGAGGGCATTCATAAAGGAAGCCTTAAAGGAGTCCACAAAGTCACAAAGGTGCATCCAGGCATGTCGTCTGGTGACTATACCTGTGTCTGCCTCTCTAGCCACTCCTTCTGTTGCATGTGAAATAAGACACATGGAAGAATTGGATATGGATTCTAGGGTGGCTATCTGAGAAGCTACGTTGTCATGGACCTCATCAGAAACAGCTCCTGCCATGGTTTCACGGAGTTGGTTGATAAGATCCCTCTGGAGCCTCGTAAAGTGTGCCAAATAGTTCAAAGACCTTACGGTGAAGGTCGATGAAGCAAACATATGCTTCCTGAGTCTGTCTATCGCCCTGGACTCCTTGTTGGGCAGATGGACAGTTTGGTTCTCTTCTGCCAAGTACTTCTTGGTTACAGCTGCCACCACCATGGCATCTACTGGAAGACCTCTTGACCAATGGGGATGCTCAGCTGGGGAGATATGATCTTGTCAGGCCTCTGCCCTATAGCTTCCAGGGTGTCAGGAGCCCTCCGTGCACACTGGACGATGAGCTGGACAAGCTCATCGGCTGGCGGAGAAACCCAGGAGGTAAGGGGCTGGGCAGAAAAGGCCTGCAGGAATACAGATTGCTCTGAGGAAGGATTAGAGGACTTCCAGTTATCCCTCTGTCTAAAGATCTTGAGAATGTCACCAAAGGACACCTCATTAGAGGGTGACCGTGGGGACCCTTCCCCATCATCAAAGTCCGTATCTTTGGTCAAAGACTCCTCAGTGGAGTCCATGTGCTTCCTCTTGCACAAAGCCTTGCGAGGTACTTCCTCAGTGGGAGGTTCTGGGGAAGACTGCAAAGAGGGGGTCTCCTGTGAGGGGGAGAAACCTGAGGCCCTTGTGCCCAGTGTCCGGCAGTTGTGGTTTGTGAGAGTTGCGGCACAGAGGGGGGAAAGGACTCCGACATGTGGGGTTTGCCAGCAGAGGCAAGTGCCCTCTCCATAGCCTGGAAGGCCAGCCCACTCAAAGAGGGATGGGAGCCCGGAACCAAGCACGACAACCTTGGAACCGGGGTCACACCCTGCTCCAAAGAGCCGACACCCAGACCAGGAGTCTCAAGAGGACTGTGAAATGTGAGAAAGGGAGGATTCCTGGAGGGTGCCATAGAAAACATCAGTGTGGAACCAAGAATGCCCTCCCCCATGGCACTGCCACTAGCCTGAGAAAAGCCCAATGCCCAGTGCACCGAGGGCCACAAGGATGACTCCGGCTCCAATGTGACATCCACTATTGGGGTCGGAGGGAGGGAAGCTGCTGTCAGAGGAATGGGCTTTGATACTAGGGTGGAAGTCGAAGGAGAAGTGTACACTAGAGTTTGAGGAGAAATACGTTCACCTGAAAGAGGGAACGTAGGTTTAGACAGTCGAGATAGACCCCTGGCCACAAGCAACTGGTCAACAAGCCACAACACATCTTGTTCAGAGAGGCTCCTGGTCGACCTCATAGAGAAACCTGAAGGCGATTCTGGCCTTTCTAGGAAAGGGCTATATTGGCTACCAACAAATGGATCCAAAGAAGGAGAGTACTTGGTCCTTGCTAATTCAAGTGGTGCAGAGCCCAGAATCGAGGATGTCTGCATGGAGGAAAATGGTGTTGAAGTAGTCTGAGCTGACGAAGGCAGCAACATAGAAGTTGAAGGTGTCTGCACCGATGGGTACGGTGCCGTCGAGGAAGGTGTCTGCACCAGTAACAATGACAGTGCCAAAAAGGACTGCATTGAAGAGCATGTCAGTACCGAAAGTGTCTGCACAGTGGAGGACAGTATCGTTAGACTCGGGGCTGAAGGGGATTGTACCAACGGTGCTGAAGGGGACTGTACCTGCAGGGACGGTGCCAGTAAGGCTGCGACAGAACTGTTGGAGCTGTAAATGTCTGCACCGGGAACTCCGGTGCCAGTGTCGATAAGGAGGACATGGCTGGAGCAAGAATCAACTTGGGAGGTGCTGAGCCTGGCGCCGAAAGGGTCACAGGTGGTAGCGCCGAAGTAGCAATTTTCACTTTCTTATGAGTCGACTCCCTTGATGAGTATATGAGATCAACCAGGAACCTGAGGGAGATGAAGTAAGCAACCTCAATGAGGAAGAGGAAGAATGCCTCTTATGGGGTTTAGCAGGAGGGGGTGATCCCTCCGACCCAGAAATAGCCTCACAGAAAGGAGAACTGAGGAGACCTTTCAGGATTAACTTGTTCTTTCTCTCGTTAATAGCCCTGGTCGAAATATTTCTACAAATCCCACATGGGGGATCCAGAGTAAGGTGGGAGACATTCAAACAATAGACACATAAGTCATGGCTATCAGAAAGCGGTAACTTACGGCCGCAATCCTTACACTGTTTGAAACCAACACTACTTTTCTTGTCTGACATAATGATGTGGAGAAGAACGACAGTACCAAGAATAACAAAGGCTATCCAGAAGGGTAAGAAGAGAGAGAAGGAAGGAAGGATTACTAATGATGGTAATGAAGAATTACCTCAAAGGTAAAAAAAAGGGTAAAAAAGGGAAAAAAGACTAAAGGGAGAGAGTCTTAAAGATACGATAGGGTAGGAGAATAATAAAAGTAACTGATTGAAAATCTTTTAAAGTAGTAACAATGAACAAATAAAAGAGCCAGCACCCAGGAGGATCCAAACAAATTAATCTTTATTTCCAACTGAAACTAGACCGGTTTCAGCGACAAGGCTTTCGTCAGTAGTACATTAAGCCATAGTGGTGGATCTTAGTCTTATATACTGTCATAAATGAGTCACATGACATCACTTCCTGTGTTTGAACAACAGCAATTAAATGCATAAAATGTTAACAAAACACCATGTAAACTTAAATATTCAAGTTCATAAGTAAGGACTGGTATAAATAATGAATATTAACAAATTAAGGTCTGACAAAATTATAATAGTAAAGATATATGTCAAAACATGAAACAACAATCTGATTTATAACACAAAAAATTCTTGACACAAAAGATATTTGAAGATCTTGTCATATATAGTGCATCTGAATACAGATGTACCTGTAGCACAATAATATAATGAAATGCAAGAAGTTATATAGTAATACATGCACACTATTTAAGTTTACATGGTGTTTTGTTAACATTTTTATTTTATGCATTTAATTGCTGTTGTTCAAACACAGGAAGTGATGTTCATTTACCTAGCTCACTTGCCGAGCACCAGCCTAACTTGCTAGCTCTCTTCTTGCTACACAAAGTAGTAACAATATATAAACTTTCATCAAACATTACTCACTTAGCTGAGAGAGAGTGGCTTGACATGGCTGTACAGCAACGCGGCAAATGAGATCTGAGGTAACAGGGAGCACAGCATTCTGGGTAGGACCTTGGCTCGAGAGTTTCTTGGCTGATGCGAGCTTGATATATGGCTGATTCGGTTCCGAGGACTGAACCGATAACCCATCAGTAAGGAATGAATGAAGATTAACAACATCAGATCTCAACTTTTGAAGCAAAGTTGCCTGATATTGTCATTTGTAACTGCTGAGGTGGAGACTTAAAATGATAACTTTATAAGTAGTAGCTAAAAATGGCCAGCTTATATTTAGGATAAAAAAATACGAACATACCACTCAGGTCCAGCATGACAAAAATCAATTAAGTGAGCCTATCCTGAAAAGTTGTTTTACTTTCCAACCAGTATTGAAAGCTTATGAGAGCTTTATTGAAGGCTTAGCAGGGATATTTTTTTTCAATTTGGAGAGTTCATGTATCTAAAGTCAGTCTTCAAATTAATGGAGAAAACGTACGGATTAAGACCTGTCAAATGATTGCCTTTTTAAACGGTTATTGTTTTTCTTACCCACTTTATGGCATGTAATATTTACTTCACCTCTGCAAGCCTAGCTGCATTCTTTCCATTTCACAGTATGTCTTGTAAACTTTGTGAAAATACTGAGGTCAATATTTTATGTATACTTTGGCATTGCAAGAAAGTAATTCCTCTTTGGCAATTTTTGAAATCCAAGTTAAAATTGAAATTATGTATTTTTGCTACTGTAGCTTGGCTTCAGCTGAAACTTGAAGACTTGGAGGAGACCTATTATTTTGATTGGGTGACTAACTCTGCCTATCATGCAGGAGGTGATGACCTGATTCACACTCACCTTTTGTGCAGAAAGCTATGGATTCTATTCCTACACCTGGGAGATGGATTGGTTATTTGCCTACTGTATGAACTTGAGGAAGTCACTTTACCAGACAATGTTCCTGGGTTACCCCTGAAAAGGGACTGTGTGTCCAGTGGGCCAACTTGATTAACCAATAGGATTATTATAATTATTTATCATTCTCAGCATGGTATATACTCAATCTTGTCCCAGTTATTGTGTGCTTTTAAGAAAACTCTCATATTGTCAGTGCTTCGCTGTATCAGCTGTGGGATTTTTGATAATGTATTTTAATGCTGTTTGCTGTCTCTGTGACCAGGCAACTTGCAGTAAAGGGCAAATGTGTTTTTTTTTCACTACTCCCTATGATCTTAGTCAGTCCTACATAACAGCTAGCATATTTAGAGATCAGGGGTATGAAGGTGTTACATCAGAGCCAGTATAGATATGGATATGGGGGATAGATGTTTTCTGTCAAGAGTTGCAGGAAGGTGGACCCCCCCCCCACCAAAAATGATATTTATAACTTTCTGTAATTGTGTTCTTCGGGAGTTTTGAAATGTGATTAATACATTTTGTGCTCTGGAGTAATGGGGCTCAGTGTTTTATTACAGATCCCTCATTAAGATTTAGGTACTAAAGCCCATGTTCCAGTTTACGGTCACTATCACCTAAACACAGTCAGACTTTCCCAGAGATTTTACAGCCCTGTAATGCTAACCCTAAAGAGTCCTGCCTACATAGGTTCATAGGTTGGTACTAGGCTATCGGCCCTAGGGCCTATGCAAGCCTAGCCATAACAATTCCCAATTCCCTGGATATTTCTTCCCACAATATTTACTTCTCTGGGACCCTGTCTAGCAGGGCGACTGACATGATCCCTAGGGTGAATTTCCTATCTCCCATCCAATCATCAAGGTTCCTTTTGAAGCGGGCCAATGAGGCGCTCTGCTTGACATGTATGGGCAGTCTATTCCAGAGTATGGGGAGTCTCTGGGACAGGAACCTATCCTTCCAGCATGTTTTGTTCATTGTGATGATAAGGTTTAGATCCCTGGAGCGTGTGGCTCTGAGGGATTGGGATTTCTTTAAGTGGAGCATGTCCAACAGCTCAGGGATTGACATGGCCTTGTATGTTAAGCAGAGATCGCCTCTGAGTTGGCGATATGCCACAGAGTATAGCTGGAGTTTTTTTTAGACGGTCAGCATATGGCATCTGCTTTAGGCCTGTGATTCTTTTAGTGAGGTATTTCTGTGGCCTTTCCAGCTGTTGCAGATGTCTTGTGAGGTACATACCAAACAGGGCATTATACTCTATAATAGGTTTAATGAGGGATGAGTACAGTGGGACAATGACCTCCTTTTTCCTGGATGAAAAGCCCTTAGTTATGAGGTGTGCCACATAGAAGGATTTCCTGACTGTTGTGGCGATGTGGTTATTGAAAGTGAGACCACTGTCCACCTGTGTCCCTAAGTCTCTCATCACACTTTCGATGTTTAGCGTCCTGCCACCTATGTGGTAATTCATGGGTACATGTTTTTTTCCAAAGGGGATAACTATACATTTCTTGGCATTAAGCTTGAGCCCATGGCTCTGGCACCAGGCATCTGTTTCTGTAAAGCCTTTTTGTAGAATATCCACATCATTTGGGGATTCAATAATGGCTTCCAGTTTGCAGTCATCTGCAAACTTTGTTAGCCAGAGTCCCTTAGTGTTGGCCTGTACTTCAGAGAAGTAGATGCCAAACAAGAGTGGTCCCAGGACTGAACCCTGAGGTACTCCATTTGTCACTTGTCTGGAGCTGGATTTGGAGTTGGCTACTTTTACAGTCTGGGTTCTGTCAGTAAGCCAGTTGGCAACCCATCGAGTGACGTAGGGATTTATGCCCAGCTTAGTAAGTTTATCTATGATTCCAGAATGGGGGATGGTGTTGAAGGCCTTGGCAAGGTCCAGATAGGCTGTGTTGACCACCTTACCCTCGTCCACAGCTCTGGAGACTGATTTGAAGAAGTCAATCAGATTCAGGAGACAAGATCGGCCCTTCACAAACCCAAACTGGGTGGGGTCCAGTGTTTGAAGGTTGCCAATGTCTTTATTTATAAGTTCCATGATAATGCGTTCCATGCCCTTGCAGATCAGGCTTGTCAGACTGATGGGACGGTAGTTCTCAGGATCCAAGGCGGATCCTCCCTTGTGGAGCGGGATAACTGTAGCTGTGCACCACTCAGTGGGCACAAAGCCTGAGGTGAGGCTAGGATTAAACATGACACTTAGGTGAGGTGCCAGTTCATTTTGTAGTTCATGTAGTACACAGCCTGGGATGTCATCTGGTCCCATGGATGCTGTATTCTTAGCTTTGGAGAGTGCGGTTTCTACCTGTGTGGCTGTGATTATCGGAATTTGGCAATTCTATACTTATATCGGAATTACACAATACTATACTTAGCAATTCATAGACATATTAGTCATAATGAGGAAAGGCCTTATTAATGGCTAATTTGCACATCTCTGAATCATGTTACTTGCTACAAAGTGCAAGTCAGGTCTTCTGGTGGTAGGTAACAGTGTTGGTAGTCACATTATGAAAGCAGAGTCACCTGCCCCCAGTCACTCTCACATACACAACACACAGTAAAACGTGCACATACACACACCACTTATCCCATACCTGTCCCTGTTGACAAATCATCCACAAGGTCTCCTTTTATCCTACATGCATAATTCACAGATGATTATAGTCAGTCCACAATGCCAAACATTTGAGTTTCACACTTTGTATCCTTCAGTGAATTCATGCTGGGCAAATGCTTCCCATCACTCCCCTTTGTACATGACGACAGGTTGTAGGCATTGAATAATGTCAGTGTTCCAAATTAATATGTAAAACCACACCTTCTGCACTAATATATCAATTAGTGCAGTGGGCTGGTACAGTAGTTTCTTGTGTCAATAGTGAATGGTTCAAATCCCTTTCCCCCTATGTACTATTTTATTTTATTTAATTATATCTTTTAACAATCCCTGGTGTCTAGTGTTCACCTCACCTCCAGACCCTCATACTGTTACAGTGCCCTTAAGTCATGGGAGTTAAGAGTAATCACTGGTTTCTAGTGTTCCCCCAGCCCACCAATCCCCATACTGTTAAAGTGCCATTAAGACACAAGAGTTGAGAGTAATCCTTGTTTGCCATTCTCCCCCCCCCCCTCTTGATGTTGTAGACTCTGCTTGTTAGCTTAGGGGTGTGTGCCAGTAGGAAGCCAAGACGCACGCACACGCGCATGTGCGTGCGCACACACACACACACACACACACACACACACACACACACACACACACACACACGCGCGCACACACATAGACACACACGCACATACACACACACACGTGCACACACACACACACACACACACCTAATTGGTCCCCTCCTTAACTTCCCTAATGCTACCTCCTATGCATACATAAACTCACACATACAGTCTCACATGCAGCCCTTTTCATGCATGCATACATATACTTTCTAACCCTGCCTTACCTCTATAAATTCCCTATTACTTACCTTTTCTATGATGGCTGAACATGACCTTTTTGGCTGTGTTAACTTCTCTAATGTGTAGGAGTGGCCAAGTTAATTTACACAGCCAGAATCACTTCTATAAATGGTTCTGGGGGAGAAAGGACATAGCTAATTAGCATATGCCTCTCCCCTGAAATGCCTCAGTACCATATAGCATGTCTGCACAGACAGCCTGTGCTCTGCTGCTCATCTTCATGCAAAAGTACAGCGTTAGGGCTGTCTTTGAATTCAAAAAGATTACCACGAGGTGCATAAAATATGTTCACCTTCTCATAACCTTAATGAATTTGGCCCTCTGTCATTTAACATACAATATATACAAAATATATGCTCTTTAAACTATAGCAATATATCATTATGAACAGTGTACTACTTATAATCAGTGTATCTGACAAGAACATGAAATGTAAGTAGCACATGAAGCTCTCATTACAAAAAGAAAAAAAAGAAAAAGAAATCTAGTCATTGACTTTAATATACAGCTGATAACCACTGATAATGTATAGTAAATAGCCCCAGAAAAACAGCATTTGTATAATAATAAAATGCCTATCTACAGGAGATACGTGGATTAAATACTAAGGTGTAGCGAGTGAAAAGGATGGGAACCATGGGGTACAAAATCTGGACTCATTCCTACTGAACACGTTTATAGTATACACCTTTAAAGGGCAACATGATAACATGATAACTATTAAATTGGTTGATAATCTAATGTTCATCAGGGTTGTCACTAGTGACACATTCATATAAAAGATCCAAGAATGCCTAGGTTCTTAGCACCAAATCATTAGCATGTTAACAATGACAAGTTTGTAAGATTATATAAATAGGTGGATGCATGGGAGGCACAGGCTGGAATTTTTGACTCCTGCAGCATAAGTATGTATAGTAGTATGCTAGTGTTTGTTGAATGTGATGCAAATAAGTGCTCCACCAGCCTGGTTAGATAACTGCACCTCTTATGGATGGAGTTATTCTAACTAAACATGACGAAGTTACTTTACTGCGTGAATATATCTAAAGTTAGCAGGGGAGAGGTAAGGGCAGCTTGTGACTCCATGAAGATATGCTTTAAGCTAATTGCATTATATTAAGGTAATTATAAGGGTTAAATTAAAATTGACTTAGTCTTCATTGATGGTTATTTCATTGTCAGTCATTGTACTGAAAGATGAATGTTGCAGATCATTTAACCACAGAGTGTTGAATAATACAAGCTGATGGTGCCCTTTCAAGCCATTTTTCCCCTTTTTGTTCATTATAGTGTGACTTTTGAGTAGGAATATATAATTTAGTGAGGTGTGGGAGTGAAGCCCCCCACAGAGAGGGTACAGTGGGACTTGCCCCTTGCAGGAAAGAATTTTTTCTATTTTTTTTTTTTAGACTTTCCATTGCTTTCTGGAATTGAATTTTTGGAAAAGTCTAACTTAAAGTACTTTATCTCAACTGAAGGTAAGGAAACCAATTAAAATTCTACATTAGGTGACCAGCATTAAGATAAATAAAAATAAAAGATGGCATAAAAAACAAAACTAATGCAAAGCCTTATTAGTAAGCGTTTTGTCCTTAATAAAGACTTCTTCAGACTGAATAATGCCAATTAAAACACAGACTTAAATACAAAAACTGAATCAAGTTTTAATCAGGTCATGTAATTCAATTTTTGCATTTAAATTTGTGTTTTAATTGGCATTATTCAGTCTGAAGAAGCCTGCATTAATGACAAAAGCGCTTACTGATAATGCTTTGCATTTAATTGATTAAATGATTTTGTTTTTTATGGGGGGGTGGGAGGTTGGCATAATGGTTAAGGTGTTTACCTTACAGACACAAGGTGCACGGTTTGATTTTCACATGGGGTAATTGGCTAGGCTTAAAATGGCCCTCAAGGGCACTTAGCCTAGTACTAATCTATGATGTCTTTTATTTTTACTTAGCTTTCAGTTAGAACAGTTTATTGTTTTTTCCTATTGAGATAAAGTATGCCAGCAGAGCATGGGATGTTGAGGAACAGGCTAGTGGCACATTCGAACAGGCAATGCGGTCCTTGATAAAGACAATAAAATTCAATAGAGAACTTACTAAGGTAAAGCTGCCAATACAACTAACTGTTGATGTAGTTTATACTAGTATGCATACTAGTTGCAGTAGCTGAGTGCAAATGTAACAATGTAATACATTTAACAAAGAACATATCTCCCATTACTACCTAGGCACATTTGCTTACAAACTTATCAGTGCTAACATTTTAATGTTATTGGTTTAATCAGTTATCACCAAGAAAACAAACCTGAGCTCTTAAGGTCACATAGGCCTGCTTTGTATCATAAAACCCTTGTTATATAAGATGACTCCATCGTCACACAAACTGACGTAGCATCAGCATCATCGTCATAATCATAACCATTAACTCTTATTATCTCATTTTCTATATGTAGTCTGGGTGTTGCATTACCTGTCACCATCTTTCTCGATTTACTGCTACTCTCCCAAATTCTTGGATGGTCATGCCTGCCTGTCATAGATATTCTCTCATGCAGTCCATCAGTCTCTTTACCTATTTTCCATCTCTTCCAAATCTTCCTCACTGGATTGTCTTCTGCTTTCTGCACATATGCCCAAAGCACCATAATTTGTTCCCTTTGACTTTTTCAGCAATTTGACCTACTTTGGATTTCACTCTGGTATCTTTATGTATTAATTTGTCTCACATTGTGTATCCTACCACTCATGTCAGGCAGTTCATCTCCATCACTTCTAGCTTCCTTCACTGCCCAGGTTTCTGTACCATACAGTAGTACTGGTCGCACCATTATTTTGTACACCTTACTTTTCAGCTTTTTTTTGGCATTCTTCAGACACACTGTCACTGACACTCTGTACCAGCTGGCTGCAGCCCCTTGATTCTAGCTTTAACCTTCTCATTCAGACTCTTCTGAATCACACCTCCCCGATACCTGAAGCTGTTAACCTGTGTGACAATGTGAGGTAGTGCCAGCTATGCCGGAGAGAGTAGGGCAGTGCATATGTAACATGCCAGCATAGCTAGCTGGAGTTTTGTAAATAATTTTATGTCATTTGTATATCAAACTAATTTACACAGATGCTGTGTTAAAAATTTATTTGTAAAGCTGCTTGTTTTAAAAATGCATCAACAGTGGCACCTGCTGGACAGAAAAGAAATGTACGTTTGTCAGGCTGCATTGTGGTAACTGCTGAAATATATATATATATATATATATATATATATATATATATCTTAACAGAGGATGCTGGAAGGGAAGGTGTTAAGTTCAGCCCAACTTACCTTAGGAAAAATAGCTTGAAATGAAATTACTTGGTTTAGGCCATAAAGATTTTATCTCACAGGCCAGAATGCAGCCAGAGACACAATATCTAGTCTGGGATCCTGCTCTTATTGTCCTTAGTGGTGAAATAATTGTTACCCTGGGGTGCCAGAGGATGGCTAGTTAGTCTCTACAAAAGGACGAAAGTATCAGAATTGTTTTGCATTCTCCAGATACCTTAGCAAAGCTCTAGGTGTGTACTGTGACACATCTATGCTAGATTCTGGTTCAGCTTCTGGTCAGGGGGCACTGTGGGAACCACAGAGTTATGTGACCAGATGTGATGTCATTCCATATCCAGCACGGAAATTATATTTAAATATTAGTGAGAGATATGATAGTGACACTCAGCACTCTGTCTTGGACCTGACGACAAGACCACTCATTCACTTCATCTTGCCTTGCTTTAGTAAGTAACCAGTAATCCATGAGCGAAAGTGCTTGACTGGAGATTTGTATTCTTTTTGTATTGAATTCTGTTCTGTGAAGTACCATTAACCCTACTACAGGTGATTGGGCTATTTCCTGTGAGGTATTTTTGTTTTACAAAATTGTGGTTTACCTCATTGGCAGACTGTTTGTTTATACCTTTGATTGTGGCTGGTCTTTTAGAAAATAGTTTAACCTTTGAGACAACTGCATTTATTTGGTGGCTCTGTAGGCTTCATGCTCCTCAAAGTCTTGCCATTTTGTCTAACATTACCATTTGAATAAGTATTACTTTTACCCAGCCATTGGGGATGCACAAGCCAGTGCATTTCATTGTGCCGGTCCCAAGCCCGGATAAATGGGGAGGGTTGCGTCAGGAAGGGCATCCGGCGTAAAACCTCTGCCAAATTACTGATGCGGAGAACATTTCATATTTACATACCGGATCGGTCGAGGCCCGGGTTAACAACGACCGCCACCAATACTGTTAGCCAACAGGGTGCTGGCGGAAATTGGGCTACTGTTGGCCGAAGAAGAAGAGGAGGGGGAAGGCATGCCAGAAGGCAGGAAGAAAGGAGGAAGGTTAGGAGTGTAGTACTGAGGGTAGGAACTTTGAATGTTGGCAGTATGACTGGTATAGGGAGAGAGCTAGCTGATATGATGGATAGAAGGAAGGTTGATATATTGTGTGTGCAAGAGACCAGATGGAAGGGAAGTAAGACCAAGTGTATAGGAGGCGGGTTCAAATTGTTCTATCATGGTGTGGATGGGAGAAGAAATGGGGTAGGGGTTATCCTAACGGAACAGTATGACAAGAGTATTTTGGAGGTGAACAGAGTGTCTGATAGAGTGATGTTTATGAAGCTTGAAATTGATGGTGTAATGATGAATGTTGTTAGTGCATATGCTCCACAAGTTGGGTGTGCGATGGATGAGAAAGATAAATTTTGGAGTGAGTTGGATGAAGTGGTGGTGAGTGCACCCAAGTGTGAGAGACTAGTAATTGGAGCGGACTTCAATGGGCATGTTGGTGAAGTGAACAGAGGGGATGAGGAAGTGATGGGTAGGTATGGTGTTAAGGAGAGGAATGCAGAAGGTCAGATGCTTGTGGATTTTGCGAAAAGGATGGACATGGCTGTGGTGAATATGTATTTTAAGAAGAGGGAGGAGCATAGGGTGATGTACAAGAGTGGAGGAAGATGCACACAGGTGGATTATATCCTATGTAGGAGGGCCAGTCTGAAGGAGATTGGAGACTGTAAAGTGGTGACTGCGGAAAGTGAAGTTAAGCAGCATAGAATGGTGGTCTGTAGGATGACGTTGGTGATCAAGAAGAGGAGGAGGAGTGTGAAAGCAGTGCCAAGGATTAAATGCCGGAAGTTAAAAAACGGTGATTATGAGGTGGAGTTCAGGGAAGAGTTAAGACAGGCACTGGGAGGCAATGAAGAGTTACCGAATAGCTGGGTAACTGCAGCAGAGCTAGTAAGGGAGACTGCTAGGAAGGTGCTTGGTGTGACATCTGGACAGAGGAAGGAGGACAAGGAGACATGGTGGTGGAATGAGGAAGTACAGGAGAGTATACAAAGGAAGAGGCTGGCGAAGAAGAAGTGGGATTGTCAAAGAGATGAAGAAAGTAGACATGAGTATAAGGAGATGAGGCGCATGGCAAAGAGAGAGGTGGCGAAGGCTAAGAATAAGGCATATGGAGAGTTGTATGAGAGATTGGACACTAAAGAGGGAGAAAAGGACCTGTACCGATTGGCTAGACAGAGGGACAGAGCTGGGAAAGATGTGCAGCAGATAAGTGTGATAAAGGACAGCGAGGGAAACATACTCACAAGTGAGGAGAGTGTGTTGAGTAGATGGAAAGAGTACTTTGAAGGGCTGATGAATGAAGAGAATGATAGAGAGAGAAGGTTGGATGATGTGGGGATAGTGAATCAGGAAGTGAAGCAGATTAGCAAGGAGGAAGTAAGGACAGCTATGAAGAGGATGAAGACTAGAAAGGCTGTTGGCCCAGATGACATACCAGTGGAAGCATGGCGGTGCTTAGGAGAAATGGCAGTGGAATTTTTAACCAGATTGTTTAATGAAATTTTGGAAAGTCAGAGGATGCCTGAGGAGTGGAGAAAAATGTTTTGGTACCTAAGAATAAGGGTGATGTGCAGAGCTGCAGTAACTACAGAGGGATAAAATTGATCAGTCACAGCTTGAAGTTATGGGAAAGAGTAGTGGAATCTAGGTTAGGAAGGGAGGTGATGATTAGTGATCAGCAGTATGGTTTCATGCCAGGAAAGAGCACTACAGATGCAATATTTGCTCTGAGAGTGTTGTTGGAGAAATACAGAGAAGGTCAGAAGGAGTTGCATTGTGTCTTTGTGGACTTAGAGAAAGCATATGACAGGGTGCCTAGAGAGGAGTTGTAGTATTGTATGAGGAAGTCGGGGGTGGCAGAGAAGTATGTAAGAGTTGTACAGGATATGTACAAGGATAGTGTGATATTGGTGAGGACTGCGGTGGGAGTGACAGATACATTTAAGGTGTAGGTGGGATTACATCATGGATCAGCTCTGAGCCCTTTCTTATTTGCAGTGGTGATGGACAGGTTGATAAATGAGATTAGACAGGAGGCCCCATGGACTATGATGTTTGCAGATGACATTGTGATATGTAGTGAGAGTAGGGACCAGGTTGAGGAGATCCTGGAGAGGTGGAGATATGCTTTAGAGAGGAGAGGAATGAAGGTCAGCAGGGCTAAAACAGAATATATGTGTGTAAATGAGAGGGAGGGTAGAGGAATGGTGAGGATGCAGGGAGTAGAGTTGGTAAAGATGGATGAGTTTAAGTACTTGGGATCAACAGTTCAGAGTAATGGTGAGTGTGGAAGAGAGGTGAAGAAGAGAATACAGGCAGGGTGGAGTGGGTGGAGAAGAGTGTCAGGAGTGATTTGTGACAGACGAGTACCAGTAAGAGTGAAAGGGAAGGTCTACAAGAGGGTAGTGAGACCAGCTATGTTACATGGGTTGGAGACGGTAGCATTGACGAAAAGGCAGGAGTCAGAGCTGGATGTGGCAGAGTTAAAGATGTTAAGATTTGCACTGGGTGTGACTAGGATGGACAGGATTAGGAATCAGTATATTAGAGGGTCAGCCCAGGTTGGAAGGTTTGGAGATAAAGTCAGAGGGGCAAGATTACGTTGGTTTGGACATGTGCTGAGGAGGGATGCTGGGTATATTGGGAAAAGGATGCTAAGGATGGAGCTGCCAGGTAAGAGGAAAAGAGGAAGGCCTAAGATAAGGTTTATAGATGTGGTGAGAGAGGACATGAAGGCGGTTGGTGTGAAAGAGCATGATGCAGAGGACAGGAAGAAATGGAAACAGATGATCCGCTGTGGCGACCCCTAACGGGAACAGCCGAAAGAAGATGATGATGAAGTATTACTTTTACCAAGAGTAATTTGATACTGTGGTAAGAGCCTTAAAGTAGCTGGTTGGTGGCAGTGAATCTACCTCATAGCGTAGGCAGAGGTGGTATAGCAGGTAAATCTGTGCCAGCCTTTACCAGGTGTGTGTGTGTGTGTGTGTGTGTGTGTGTGTGTGTGTGTGTGAAAACCAAATCTTAAAAAGTGTGTGTGTCAGCTACTTGGAAGAGGGACACAAAGTGCTGGTTTCTGCAATGAGAAATGTGGAGACTTACTTGGGGCCTGGAGAAGAAGTCTATCCCCAGGTGTGGAGTGTGCTTCCTGTGTGCTCTTAAGGAAAATTGTGCTTGGTGCAGAGAGCTGCATCTGAAAATACTGTGTGTATCCATTTTTATTCTACGTGAACGTTCCCCACTGGTATCAATAGTGAATACTAAGGCTCCTTGATTACTGTCCCAGAGGAGGGACATCACAACCTGTTCCATTATTTCCCTTCCATCTTAATTTTCAGCTTCTTCTGATTTAACCCATTTGCTGTCATGACAACTCTCTTGTTTGTACTCAGTTTCATCCCACGTGCCTTCAGTTTTGTATTCCACTTATTCAGAGTCTGCTTTTAATACCATATCATCTACATACAACAGCTTTGGTGATCTGTCCCCTCTGACCTATTTGCTGATGTTCTCTACCACCAGTATGACCAGTAGTGGGCTCAAAGTTGAACACTGATACACACACACTCCCACACACCTACTCCCACTGGGAAACCCTTTGTGAGTCTGGACACTGATTGCACTTCTGTCATTGGATCCTTGTACATAGATTGCACTAATTCAACCAATGTTTCTGGGACTTCAAACCATCACGGGAATGCCCAAATGAGCTTTCTTGTGATCTTGTCATATGCTTTCTCCAAGTCTAGGAATGGACTGTTTCTTCATCCATTCCATCTTCTATCTATCTCACTGCAAACATCGGTTGGTTGTGCTGCATCCTGATCTGCATCCGAACTGCTCATCTCCCATCTAACTCTCTACAAATCTGTATTTGCTTATCAATCACCCTCTGCAGCACTTTCATGCAGTGTGACAGGAGTTTGATGCACTTATTCTGCCCATAGCTGGGAATTTTCCCTTTATTCTTGTACATCAGTACCAGAATGCTTATTCTCCAGTCATCTGGGATATGCCTTTCTATACATACTGTTATGAGTACCCTCTGAAGCCATTTCTCCCTTACCTCACCCAGCATCTGCATATCTGCCATGACATCATCTGATGATGTTTTTTCTGGCTTTATTAGTGCTGTTTTAACTTCTTTTAGGGTGGGCTTCTTCTCTTCTCTCATTGTAGACTGTATCTTGGGCAGTACAGCTTCTGTGGAGTTTTCTTCATTGAGAAGCTGCTACAAGTACTCCTTCCATCTGCCTTTGATATCCTGTGGACTGGCGAGTAGGTTGCATCCTTTATGAATGGACTCTTTATCTTCCTGCCTTGCTGCCTGAGAGTTTCTTAGTGTCATCTGCTGATCCACTTTCCTGAAGCTGGTAGAGTGCTTCTGATGCCTTGATCTTTGCTATTGCAACTGCTCTCTTAGCTTCTTTGCAAGCTAACCAATATTGCTTCTTTGTCTGGTCCTTCTTTTATGTTTCCTACTTTTTCCTGCATTTCTTCTTTCTTTTGATAATTTCCTAGACTTCCGCATTCTACCACCAGTTTACTTTATGTGCCATATTTTCGTACCTGGCTGAGCCACATACCTGTTTTAAGAGTTCTCACACATGCTGTTTTGAGATGCTGCCATTCTTCATCATTTCAACCTATTTCTTCTTCCTATCTCCTTAAACATTTGTGCTTTCACACCAGTAAACTTTCATGTCTTCAGTCTAATGTCTCTTAAACACAGAGCCATCTCTGAACAGTACATGCAGCTGATTGTGGCCACCAGTGGTTTATGCTGTGGGCTGACTATTTCACTAGGGATTACTTTGCAATTGCTAATTTTACCCAATATCCTTTTCTTACTTGAAGGAAGTCCATCTGAGTTGGATGATAGCTGCTCTTACATGTGACATTGTGACACTATCTCTTGCTGAGCCATGTGTTGGCCATGATCAAGCCATTTGCCAGACTGAACTCTAGAATGATCTCTCCTTCTTTACTCATGTTGCCCCTCCCATGTGGAATCAGGCAGTCTTCATATCATGTTCCATCTGTCAGGACAGACAGAACATATGAGCATTCAGGTCATCCATTTACAACACCAAGTCATGTTGTCCTGCTTTCTCTAGTAGGTCCTGCACCTACTGCCTGAATGCACTCTTTATCCTGACTATTTCAACCTTGTTATGAAGCAAAGGCTGAGATTATGAGCACTGCCCTTTATTTACACTGATTGCCATGAGTCTGATGCAAATTCTGATGACATTTCTCACTGTCTAAAGCCTCTCTCTCACCTCGGTTCCAACACCATTTCTAGTCTGTCATTTCCGTGAGTAGTAGACACAGATCTCAATTGAAGTGCTTTTGCTGCACCGCCCTTCCATTTTGTTATCTAGATACACAGAATGCCTTGACTCTTCTATACCATTATGTCATCCACTTCCAAGACACGTTGTGTAAATGAATGTATATTGAGATTAGCAGTCTTTAGTTCATGTTTGGCAGATTGATTGTTTTTATATCTAGCTTTCATTCAACAGAGCTATCCACGGTAATTCAAGCCAGGCAGCTGGTAACATACTTCTCAACTGTCCATAATTTAATGGAATTTCCAGTTTTCCTCCTATTTTTAGTCTGCTCCTTATCAAATTTGTGGTTTTCAGACAAGTCCTCCTCCAAACAGGTTTGAATATATGAGAGATGCAACCATATTGCCAAACTGGAGGCTGAGCTCTCTCATCTCAAAACTAGTGTAACCAGTCAGGAGGAGAAGGTAACCTCACACAACACAATTCCAGTATCACATAGTCCCACCACAACAGCGAACCAAACACATAAAAACACAAAAACATACTCGGAGGCTCTAAATAAAAATCTACCTAAGCAACAGAGACCTCCAAAGCAGACATCCAAGCAAACGCTACCCCAAAACAAAACACGTACAACACATAGCACACAAAGTCAGTGTGCCAAGCAGTCACAGCCCTTAAGGCTGAATAACACACCTGATACTCTTGTAATAGGTGACTCTATTGTCAGACACACTGACGTCCCACTCACCAGGCTGAATAAAGAGAAGATCACAGTAAGCTGCCTGTCGGGCGCTAGGGTCAGCCACATAACGCAAGCACTCAGGTCACTCCAAAGCAAATACAAATATGACTCAGTCATTGTACATGCTGGCGTGAATGACCTGAGACGTACCTCCCTTGACTACATGAAAAGAGACATAGAGGAGCTCTCTGATCATGTAGCCCAGGCCAGTATGACCCTGACCTTGAGCAGCATCTTACCCTCACCTAGAATTATGCCACAGTATAAAGACAAAATGATCGATTTTAATAACTGGCTAAAATTTTGGTGTCATTCAAAGGGGATCCAGTGTCTGTCAGCCTGGGATGACATGCTCGACAAGCCACATTGCTTTGCTAGGGATGGCTTGCACCCGTCACCCCTGGGCTTTCGGATATTGGCAAAGGCTCTTGCCACCCCCATAGTGCCTTTTTAGGCAAGGCTCAAAAGTCAAACCCACCTCCATAGACAGCACAAGGAACAAGAAACTAAGGGTAATGCTGCTAAACGCCAGAAGTCTTAACCTCAAGATACATGCACTCGAAGCTCTCCTCAGTATGGAGAACATCGATATCTGTGCAGTGACAGAAACCTGGTTCAAGGCTCCAGAGAGCACCCCAGCACTACCAGGTTATACCTCATATCATGCTTTTCGGCCCCAAAACCCGGAATGAACCACAAAAGGAGGGGGAGCTTCCATATTTATCAAGGATATCCACACCTCCAGGTTAGTGGCATTGCACGAAGTATCGGAGACCATCCATGTGCAACTGACAGTGGGCAAGACTGCTTTTCAGTTTATAGCATCCTACAGACCACCCTCTGAAAGTCAGGAATCCCACTCGGCTTTCCTGAAAACATTGGAGAACATGAAGATCTCTCCGAACACCATTATATTGGGCAACTTCAACTACCCAAACATAGACTGGGAGCATTACTCAAGCTCCAGCACCTTAGCCCAAAGGTTCCTGGAATTTATAAACTCAAATGCTATGGAACAACTAGTCACCACTCCCACAAGAGGGGAAAACATACTAGACCTGATCATTACCAACATGGGGACTCTATGCTCCATACCAGAAGTATATGCCTCATTGGTAAGATCAGACCATAAATTAATTTCACTGGATATCCACATCCCGACCCACCCCCAGCCCAGAAAACCACAGTGAAAAACTTCTCAAAAGCAAACTTCACACTTCTCAAAACCGAAGTGGAATCCTTCAAGGCCCCAGAGCCAGTGGAAACTACGGCCCAAACTGCAGAATCCTATATAAACGCATTCTACGGACATCTCCAGGAATGCATGGATCATGCTATCCCAAACAAAATCAAGACCCAATCATCCAAAGGCAGGCGTCCAGTCTGGTGGACCCCAGCCATAAATAAACTGTACAACAGAAGGAGGAAGCTACTACATGATAGAGCAAAATCCCTAAAAGGGAAGGCGTCTCTGATCAGTACTAGCAAAAAATTACGATCCCTCATAAAATCCTCCAAGGCCAGTTTCGAGAGAAAAATTGCACAGGACACTAAAGACAATCATAAGGCTTTTTTCAGTTATGTTAGGAACCTGGGATGCAACTTCCAGACTTGTTCTGAGTTGATTCTAAATGACAAAAAATACACTGAACCCACAGACATCGCCAATATCCTGGCAGACAGGGTCAGTGCAAACTTCTCCACCCCCTCCCCCCCAAAAGAGCAAGTATCTATCCCAGCAGAGGGCTGCCTCCCAAACATCTCTGATGCTCAGGTGAAGGCTGCCCCCTCCAAAGCAAAAAACACTGCTTCCATGGGACCAGATGGCGTCCCAGGTTGCGTCCTACATGAACTCCAAGAGGAACTAATCCCTCAAATAAAACAGCTATACAATCTCGGCCTCACTACAGGATATGTGCCCACAGAATGGCGTACAGCAACAGTGGTCCCACTCCACAAAGCTGGAGCCTCTACAGACCCTGGAAACTATCGCCCCATAAGCCTGACTAGCTTAGTCTGCAAGGCTATGGAGAGGATCATCATGGAGCTCATAAACAAAGACACTGGGGACCTACAGACACTAGATCCTACCCAGTTCGGCTTTGTCAAGGGCAGATCCTGCCTTTTGAACCTGGTTGACTTCTTTGAAACAGTCACCAAAGCCATAGATGAAGGGAAGGTAGTTCACACAGCCTATCTGGACCTTGCAAAGGCATTTGACACAATACCCCACTCGGGCATCATAGATAAGCTATCCAGCTTAAATATAAACCCCTATGTCACAAGATGGGTCGCAAACTGGCTCAAAGACAGAACCCACAGAGTCAGAGTTGCTGGAGCCATGTCAGACTCGAAACCGGTCACAAGTGGCATCCCACAGGGTTCTGTCCTGGGACCACTCTTGTTCAGTATATACTTTTCCGAGGTACAGGCAAACGTGGGAGGACTATGGCTCACCAAGTTTGCAGATGACTGCAAACTGGGTGCCATAATTGACTCTCCAGTTGACACAAACATCCTTCAAAAAGGTCTTGCAGAGACGGATAACTGGTGCCAGAGCCATGGTCTAAAGCTAAATGCCAAAAAGTGTATAGTCATACCCTTTGGCAAAAACAATGTGCCCACAAATTACCACATAGGTGGTAACCCATTAAGTACAGAGAAAGTAATTAGAGATCTGGGGACCCAAGTTGATAGCAATCTCTCCTTTGACAACCACATTGCCAAAGTGGTTAGAAAGACCTTCTACATAGCCCACCTCATCATGAAAGGATTCACATCTAGATCAAGAGAGGTAATCGTGCCCCTTTATTCATCCCTCATCAGGCCCATCATAGAATACAATGCCCCCTTTGGGATGTACTTTACCCGACACCTGCAGCAATTTGAAAGACCCCAAAAGTACCTCACCAGGAGGATCAAGGGACTCAAACAGATGCCATATGCTGTTCGGTTAAAAAAACTCCAGCTCTACTCAGTTGCATACCGCCTACTTCGAGGCGATCTATGCCTGACATATAAAGCTATGTCCAACCCAGAATTAATGGACATGCTCCACCTCAGTAAATCTAAATCCCTTAGAGCCACGCGCTCGAGGGACCTGAACCTCAGCACAGAAATAAATAGAACATGTTGGAGGGACAGATTCATAACCCAGAGGCTCCCTTCGCTCTGGAATAGAATTCCAATTCATGTTAGGCAGAGCACCTCACTCACTCTCTTCAAGAAGAATCTTGATGAGTGGATGGAGGATCGTAGGTTTGTCCCGGGGATTACTTCCGTGTCACTATTAGACAGAGGCACAGTAAACTACACTTTAAAAAGGGCACAGTATACTCAAATCAAGGGGTGGCATAAGCCAAACCCAATCGGGCTAGGCTTATAAATGCCCCAGGGCAGATAGCCTAGTATGAACCTATGAACCTAAGTCTTTGAAGAGTGAAGTCATTAAATAGGGACAGACATTTGAGATTAAGACTTTATATTCTTCAGAAAATGCATGCCAATGGATCCATTCTATCAATTTTCTTATTTAAAATCTGTCCCTGATTTTACTCCTGCACCCCACTCCCCACACTATTTTTTTGGCTTTGTCCAGAATTCTTGCACTGAGAGATTGAGAGTTGTGAATGAATACCAGGCAGCCAGTAGCTTATTTACCCAGGGCTTCTGGGTTTTATGGTGGGGCACTCTGCCAAAAGAGGCACACAGATACTTCCCATCATTAGCATGAGTCTTTGTTATAGCTCGGTTCCTCAACCCACTTATCACCAGCAAGTATCCATGCCCATTTTGACAACATTAGTCAAGGGGACAAAAAACATCTGGCGCTAATGTTTACACCTTCAAGTTGCTCGCCCTGACATGGTGATATGTCTGTGATTCATGTTACCCTAGCTGTAGGATACTGTGAACCACAATTAATGTCTAAAATGGGTGGCTTACGCAGCTCTTCTCCCCAAATAGGAACAATGTAGAGCCTATGCTGTTGTATAGGATTCCATTCAATTATTTGGGTGAGTCTGAGGTTGGAGGTGCCCCACAGAGACAGGGGGAGAACAGGCAAACTCCACACAGGCCTTGGTTACAGATCAGGATCAAACTTTGTACATTGGGAAGAAGACATTAACCATAATGCCAACTGTGTTTACAACACAGATTGCAGGAGAATAGCTTAAAGAGGCCTATGGCAAGTTGTCTCACTGGTTCAAGGATCAGGAACATTATAATGGCCTTCAGGACCCTTCTTCTTTTTCTTTTGGCTGTTTCCATTAAGGGTTGCCACAACGAATCATCTGTTCCATTTCTTCCTGTCCTCTGCATCTTGCTCTGTCACACCAACCAACTGCATGTCCTCTCTCACCCAATCCATAAACATTATCATAGGCCTTCCTCTTTTCCCCTTACCTGGCAGCTCCATCCTTAGCATCCTTCTCCCAATATACCCAACATCCCTCCTCAGCGCATGTCCAAACCAATGCAATCTCACCCCTCTGGCTTTGTCTCCAAACAGTCCAACCTGAGCTGACCCTCTAATATACTCATTTCTAATCCTGTCTATCCTTGTCACACCCAGTGCAAATCTTAACATCTTTAACTCTGCCACTTCTAGCTGACTCCTGTCTTTTCATCACTGCCACCGTCTCTGACCAATATAATATAGCCGGTCTCACTAACATCTTGTAGGCCTTTCCTTTCACTCTTACTAGTACCAGTCAGTCACAAATCATTCCTGACACTCTTTTCCACCCACTCCACCGTGCTTGTACTCTCTTCACCTCTCTTCCACATGCACCATTACTCTAAACTGTTGATGCCAAGTATTTAAATTCATCCACCTTCACCAGCTCTACTCCCTGCATCCTCACCATTCCTATGTCCTCCCTCTCATTCACACACATATATTCTGTCTTAGTCCTGTTGACCTTCATTCCTCTCTTCTCTAGAGCACATCTACCTCTCCAGGATCTCATCAACTCTCTACTCTCACTACAAATTACAATGTCATCCGCAAACATCATAGTCCACAGGAACTCCTGCATGATCTCATCTGTCAACCTGTCCATCACCATTGCAAAGAAGGAAGGGCTCAGAGCTGATCCTTGATGTAATCTCACTTCCACCTTGAATGCATCCGTCACTCCTACCTCAGACCTCACCACTGTCACAGTGCCCTCGTATATATCCTGTACCACTCTTACAGACTTCTCTGCCACTCCCGACTTCCTCATACAATGCCACAACTCCTCTCCAGGCACCCTGTCATATGCTTTCTCTAAGTCCACAAAGACACAATGCAACTCATTCTGACCTTCTCTATACTTCTCCAACAACACCCTCAGAGCAAACATCCCATCTGTAGTGCTCTTTCTGGGCTTGAAACCATACTATTGCTCATCATCACCTCCCTTCTTAACCTAGTTTCCACTACTCTTTCCCATACCTTCATGCTATGACTGATCAATTTTATTCCTCTGTAGTTACTACAGCTCTGCACATCACCCTTATTCTTAAAAATCAGTACTAATACAGTTCTTCTCCACTCCTTAGGCATCCTCTCACTTTCCAAGATTTCGTTAAACAATCTGGTTAAAAAATCTATTGCCATCTCTCCTAAACACCTCCATGCTTCCATAAGTATGTCATCTGGACCAACAGCCTTTCCATTCTTCATTCTCTTCATAGTTGTGCTTATTTCCTCCTTGCTAATTTGTTGTTCTTCCTGATTCACTAACCCCACATCATCCAAACTTCTCTCTCTCTCTCTCTCTCTCATTCTTGTCATTCATTCACCCCTCAAAGTATTCTTTCCATCTGCTCAGCACACTCTCCTCACTTATGAGTACATTTCCCTCATTATCCTTTATCACCCTAACCTGCTGCACATATTTCCCATCTCGGTCCCTCTGTCTTCTCTCTCCTTAGCGTCCAACCTTTCATACAATTACCATATGCCTTATCCTTAGCTTTCTCCACATTTCAGCATACGCCTCATCTCCTTGTCTCCTGTCTACTTTCATCTCCCTGACAATACCACTTCTTCTTTGCCAACCTCTTCCTCTGTATACTCTCCTGTACCTCCTCATTCCACCATCAGGTCTCTCCTTGTCTTCCTTTCTCTGTCCAGATGTCAAACCAAGCACCTTTCTAGCTGTTTCCCTTATCACATCTGCTGTGGGTGCCCAGCTATCTGGTAATTCTTCACTGCCACCCAGTGCCTATCTTAACTCTTCCCTGAACTCTACCTTACAGTTATCCATTTTCAAATTCGACCACTGGATCCTTGGCACTGCCCTCACTCTCCTTTTTTTCTTCTTAATCACCAATGTCATCCTACAGACCACCATCCTATGCTGCCTAACTATGCTTTCCCCTGTCACCACTTTACAGTCTCTAATCTCTTTCAGACTGGCCCTCCTGCATAGGATATAATTCACCTGTGTGTATCTTCCTCCACAATCGTACGTCGCCCTATGCTTCTCCCTCTTCTTAAAATATGTATTTACCACATGTCCATCCTCTTCACAAAATCCATTACCATCTGACCTTCTACATTCCTCTTCTTAACACCATACCTAACCATCACCTCATCATCAACTCTGTTCCTGTCACCAACATGCCCATTGAAATCTGCTCCAGTCACCAGTCTCTCACCCTTGGATACACTCTCCACCACTTCATCCAACTTGCTTGTTTAGCGCACATCCAACTTGTGGAACATATGCACTAACAGCATTCATCATCACACCATCAATTTCCAGCTTCATAAACATCACTCTATCTGACACTCTTTCCACCTCCAAAACACTCTTTGACATACTGTTACACCATTTCTCCTCTCAGTCACAACATGGTAGAACAATTTGAACCCACCTCCAATACATCTGGCCTTAGCCCTGTAGATCAATGTGTGGATGTCTCTTTAAGAAGTTATCCAAGGGCTTGTACAAGTGTATAAATACTGAGCATGTGCAAGCCTGACTGCCATTTTGTAGTTAGCTGTTGAGATGTAAGCATGTATGTGTGTAAGCTCTGTCTGATAATTACTTTGTTTATATTTACTGGTGCTGCTATCCATCCTGATGTGTTTCTACATAATAAAGCATCTTAAATGAACTACCCTGCATGCTTCTCTTTTAAGTGTAGAGAGACGACCGACATGGTATCAGAAGCGGCATATCTAATGACCAGGAAAAAAACTCCAGTTTCTCTATTTTGACTTTTTGAGGCATTTGGCCGCAGCTGGTGGTATATACAGGATACAGGAGTGGATTGTTTCTACTGTGTGAATGATTCGCAAAACAGGTTAGAAATTAATTTCTCATGTTAAACTTGCTCAAACGATTTCTTATTCGCAAAATATGAAACAAAGCATGCAGAAAGCTCTAAATGATATTAAAATAAGTTGAAGTTTCCGATATTGCTAGAAATGTTCAAATTACTACAGAAAATGTTTGAAATAAAGTTTGAATTGCATAAAACAAATAAAACGAATAAAATAAAGAGAAATTACTGCATTTTTCCACAGAGAATGCATTTTCGTACTTAATGAGGCTATCCGAGTTTTCAGAAGTATATAAAGTGTTTGCATGTTTGTGCAGTGTTACAATAAAGTTACTTCAAAGAATACAGCCATTTCAGAGCATATTTTGCCAAGTACAATGTTTCAGAGAGTTTATTGTGCATTTGTGTGTTACTGCAAGCTGCAGAGAGGCAATTTGTTCATACATAATTATAAGGGCCATATTTTCAGTCTGTTTGGGCACATACTTTGTTGGCACGGCAGACGGATTTCAAAAACTTGACACACTTGTGTTTGATAATAATATTGAAGAGAAAGGGAGAGTGTTTGGGCAAGCGTATGACATTTTTATATAGGCTGCATTTTCTGATAACGATGCCCATACAAAGGCATTTATTCTACTTAATATAGCTGGGTCAGAAGCCATAGAAAGGGAACGTTCATTTGTGTATGCACCTATCTTTGCTGGAGAGGGGAAGAACCCTCATATTGTTGTACAGGCTGAGTCAAGGGAAGGCCTGAGTGCTTAAAATGTAAATTTAGAGAAATGTGTAACCCCCAGACCAACATTACAATGGAGAGGCACTTATTTTACACAAGGGATCAAAAGCCACGTGAAACTTTTGCTGCATATATAACTGACTTGAGAAATAAAGCTAAAACCTGTAGATTTGGTTATTTAAGAGATGAGCCGATAAAGGAAAGACTTGTGTGTAGTATTAAAGATGATGCTGTGAGAAAGATTTTGCTTTGTGACAGTGATTTAACTTTGAATAAGACCACTGAGATTTGTCAGCTATACAAGCTCATAGAAAAGCACATTAATATGATGATAATTGAGAAAGGCATGTTGCCAGTAACTTCTAAGCCTCTTGTTGATGGCATGCAGCACTTGGTTAAAAGAAATAGACCCAGGCACATGGCAGTTGCTGTAGCTCCTGCCACACCAATAAGTAAACCCCAGAGCCTTCTAGCAAGTTCTAGAGTTCGCACAGCCTCAGTGAAGCATAAGAATGAGTCAGCACACTCAAAGCATGAGCCATTATCTAATTTCAGTGTTAAATGTCATAACTGTGGTAGTAATCATGAATCTAAAAGAGAAAAGTGCTTAGCTTTTGGTCAGTAATGCCACAAATGTAATAATTTCAAAAGATTTTGTAAATCAAAGTGCCCACACACTTTCACTAAAAGGGAACATTTCAAGAAATTAGTTGATCAATTAGACAGCCATAACTCGGAGCCTCATTCTTTTTATGTTGATGGTGTGTCACTGCTTAATGAAACAGTCAATGCAGTTGATTTATGGGCCAAGAATGAAGTACTTTGTACTGTTCGGATAAATGGCAAACCCATAATGCTCAAAGATGATACTGGCTCAAAGTGCAATGTTATGTCAGCAGAAACATTTGCTAGTGTATGTGCTAGTGAAAGGCTTGATTTCACAAAGTGTGTGAAGCTTGCTGTATATGGTGCTGAAGACATTCAGACGGAAGGCTTAGTAATACTTTCACGTTACTCTGCAGGTAGAAGCTACAGCTTATTATTTTATGTGGTCTAGAGGCATGTCCAGTCATTATTAGGCCTCAGAGACTCTTTGAAAATGGGACTGCTTTCATTTAACAAGGGAGTTCATCATGTTAGCTTAAAAGACCACTACTATAATTTTACAGAGTCTATTTTTTCTACCTATGCTGATCTTTTTGAAGACAAACTAGGCAAGCTTCCAGCTGTGTGCTCTATGAAGTTAGACCCAGATGTCAGTCCAGTTATTAGGCTAGCCATAAAAGTTCCAGTAGCCATGCAGACTAAAGTTAAGGCCGAGTTAGATAAAAAGGTGCAACAAGGTGTAATTTGTCTAGTTAGTGAATCAACAGAGTGGTATCGTCCATGATGGTAGATCATAAGAAAAGTTCAGACGACATCAAAATATGTATTGACCCACGAGATTTGAACAATGCACTAAAAAGACCTCATCATCCAATGCACACAGTCAAAGACGTTGCAGCTCTCATGCCAAGTGCCACTGTTTTTTCCATCTTAGATGCAAAGAGTTCATTTTGGCAAATTTTGCTTGATAAGAAATCTTCATTACTCCATTTGTAAGGTACAGATTTCTGAGAATGCCATTTAGGATAAATTCTGCAAGTGAAGTCTTTCAGCGTGCAATGGAGCAAATTTTTTTCTGGGTATCCTTGTGCTATTATAATAGATGACACACTAGTAGCAGCCAATAGTGAAGATGACCAAGACAGAAACCTCAGAAAAAGGGCACGTCAAGTGAATCTTAGGTTCAACTCACAGAAATGCAAATTTAGGCTAGTAGAAGTCACTTACATTGGTCATTTATTTACCAGTTCAGTCCTATGACCAGACCCTTCTATGCAAACAGCCATTCTCGAGATGCCAGCTCCAGACAATGTTCAAGCCTTGCAAAGTTTTCTTGGCATGGTTAACTACATAGGCAAGTTCATTCCAGACTTGAGTCAAATATCAGCACCGCTCAGAGAGCTGACACATAATGATGTATCCTGGTCTTGGTTAGAGCAGCACCAGAGAGCATATGATGTCCTTAAACAGAAAATTGCCAGTCCACCTACTCTCAGATACTATGATGTCCACAAGCCAGTTACACTTTCTTGTGAAGCTTTGAAATTTGGTCTTGGAGCAGTCATTCTCCAAGAGGGTCAAACTGTTGCTTATGCATCCAGAACTCTTATCCAAGCTGAAATGCAATATGCTCAGATAGAGAAAGAGCTTTTGGCAATTGTGTTTGCATGTTCCAAGTTCCATGATTATGTGTATGGTAGACCTATCCAGATTGAAACAGATCACCAGTCTCTAGTCACTACTTTGAGAAAGCGTATACATACAGTTCCTGCCAGACTGCAATGCATGAGGCTGCAATTGCAAAAGTACCATTTCAATCTTGTCTACAAGAAAGGCAAACTTCTTTATCTTGCTGATAAGTTATCCAGATCACCCAGAAGTACCACTAAACAGCACAATATGGGCAATTTAACTTTGAAGTCATGGAGGTGAGAAATTTTTCTTCCACACATCTTAATGAGCTCAGAGATCATACAGCCACAGATCCAGTTTTACAAAAGTTCAACCACTTCCTCAGAGTAGGGTGGCCATCAAAGCTATATAGTTTACCTCCAGAAGTACAACCTTATTTTCCATATAGAGATGAGATTTTATCAGACAATGGTATCGTCATGAAAGGTCATAAAGTTATTGTTCCAAAGTCTTTGCAACAGGAGTACATTACTATCTTACATCAAAGTCACCCAGGAGCAGACACTACCAAAAGAAGGGTGAGAGCACTAATATTTTGGCTTTCTATGTCACAATATATCGAGAGAGTACTTTCATCTTGCTCGGTGTGTAATAGTACAAAGCCACATTAACAGAAAGAGCCACTCCAGCTAAATCAGATTCCTGAATTACCTTGGTCAACAGTAGCCACTGACGTTTTTGAGTGGAATGGTTAACATTATTTGGTGTTAGTAGACTCTTATTCCAATTGGTATGAGATTGACCTACTTCCCAATCCAATACTGTCATTACTAAGACGAAGCATCATTTTGCAGTACATGGATCTCCTCACAAAGTCATTTCTGACAATGGCACACAGTTTACAAGCCAACAGTTCAAAAGATTTGCAGAACAGTGGGACTTTACTCATGTTAAGAGTAGCCCAGAGTATCCTCAGTCCAGTGGTTTGGCAGAACTGCACGTTCAAGTTCAAAGTGCAAAGCAGTTACTAGAGAAGTCAAAATGAGACAACAGTGATGTTTTCCTAAATTTCTTGAACCTCAGAAATATTCCTCGTGATAAACATCTTGGTTCACCAGATCAGAGACTTCTGTCGAGACAAACCAGAACCACATTACCCATCAGTAGTCAATTGTTGGTTCCATGTGTCAAGAACAACAGGTCACTGAAAGCCAATTTGTAGAAAAAGTGCTTAATCCCAAGTCCTACTACTCTAAGACCAGCAGACTGCTCAATCCATTACGAGAAGAAGTAGTAAGAATGCAAAGGTCCAAAGGTTATGATCGGATTGGAGTCATGAAGAAAGGAAAGTTGTGTAAAATCTTACCATAACCATAGATATCTTTCTCTTCCATGTTGCAGTATTCTACTTGTGGGCTTACCATTCTTCTTCTCCAGTTCATCCGTCCAGGTTTCCAAACATTTTCAGTCCCTCTTGGTGCGTCAGACGGCTTATGTGGCTACTAGAATGTGGGCCATAAAAGTGACGTCTGCATGCACCAGCCCTCAGAACCTCAAAGAAGCCCCAGTCAGAGCCAACTCTGAGGACCACCAGTTGCCCATTATCACCCAAGAGAGCAGGTGCAGTCTAACGAGAGGGGAGCTGGGTGGGAAGGAATACTGCACAATGGAAGAGAAGGGCATCTATGGTTATGGTAAGATTTTACACAACTTTCCTATGTCCTTCTATTCCAACGTTGCAGTATTCTACTTGTGAGTGAGTACCAAAGCTCACTGAGAAATGGGAGGTGGTCTGGTAGCAGTTTCCAGGAAACCATGAAGGACAGCCCTGGCAAAAAACCTGCCCTAGCCCTACAGATATGGTCCAGTTTGTAATGCTTGATGAAAGTGTGAATGGAAGACCAAGTGGCTGCCTCCAGAATAGAGTTTGTGTCTAATCCTTTAAAGAAGGCTCCAGACAAAGCCATAGCTCTGGTGGAATGGGCTTTGACATTGCCTGCAAGGTCTTGCCATGGTGCAGGTAATAGAATGAAATGGCCCGAGAGATCCAGGTCAAAATAGTCTGTTTGCTCACAGGTTTCCCCAGAGCCCTGGGGTGAAAGGAGACAAACAGCTGGTCTGATTTCCTAAATGGTTCAGTTTTATGTAAATAAAACATAAGTTGTCTATGGACGTCAAGGGAATGGAGTACTCTCTCACTATCTCCCTGTGGGTTAGGAAAGAAAGTGGGAAGGTGTATAGCCTAGTTCAAGGATAAGTCATTCACTACTTTGGAAATGAAATACAGGTATGTCCTAAGGGTTACCCTGTCCATGTGGAAAATAAGGAAGGGTGGACTAGCCATAAGATCCTGTAGTTCAGAAACCCTTCTGGCAGAAGTCAGAGCTACCAGCAAAACAGTTTTCCATGTGTAAAACTTCAAGGGTGCCTTGTCTGCTGGCTCAAAAGGAGATAGGGTCAGTTTCTCTAGGACATAGTTCAGATCTCAAGGAGGGGGTTTCTTGGGAGGCCTCATGTGCAGGACCCCTTTGAGAAAAAGTTTGGCGGTAAGCCTGGAGGTAAGGGGTGGATCCATGGGGGGGGGGGGCAGAGATGGCAGACAGGTGTGCCTTCAAGGAGGAATAAGACAAACCTGTCTGCATAAGCTCACACAGGTATGACAGGATTAGAGGTACATCACTTTCCCAGCAGATCCAACCATCTTTTGTGACACCAGATGGAAAACCTTTTCCATTCTGAGATACAAGATTTTCTAGTGTTAGGCTTCCTGGCCTCCTGCAGGACAGTGAGCATGTCCTTGTTGTAAAGGTGTCAGAAGGGAATCAGAACCCTATCTGCCACAGTGTGAGGTCGAGGGATTGCCACTGTGGGTGGATCTGGCTCCCCTTTTCCAGTGTGATTAGGTCCACTGAGGGAGGTAACTTGTGGTGAATGCCCTTGGACAGGTGTAAGAGAAGGGGGGAACCAATGCTGTCATGGCCAGTAGGGAGTCACCAACAAGATTTTAGGTGAATCCTGCTAAATCCCTTTGAATGAGTGGGAAGGGGGGAAATGCATACAGGAATTTTCCCTTCTATGTTATTGAGAAGGCATCTGTTGCTAGTGCCTTGGGGTCTAGTGTCCTGGTGCAGTACACAGGAAGTTGCCTGTTTATGGAGTAGGTGAACAGGTCTATTTGTGGAATACCCCACCTGTGGACCAGATCTAGGAATACATCTCTCTGCAGCATCCATTCATGGTTGTTTGAGATGGTTCTGCTTATGTGGTCTGCCTGGGAGTTGTGCAGGGATGGAATGTAAGCTGCCTGGAGGGAAATCCCCTGAGAGGTTGCTAGGTCCCGTACCTGCAGAGCTAGTCTGCATAGGAGGTAGGACTTGGTTCCCCCCTACTTGTTCAGATACCAGAGCACTGTGGTGTTGTCTGTGAATATCTTTAGAAGTCCCTGGTCTAGGTAGGGAAGGAATGCCTGTAGGGCAAGGAGAATGGCTCTCATTTCCCTTATGTCTATATGGTCTCATTTGTGTCTATCTGTCCACAAACCTTGTACTTTCCTTGTCCCCAGAGTGGCTCCCAAGCCCAGATCTGAGGCATCTGTGTGCATGGTCTGGGAGGGGGAGGGGGTGGTAAGTGGGATACATGGATTCTGTACTATCTGAGTTAGCCATCATTTCAGTTCCTGGTGTAGGCAGGGGAGCAGTGAGATTCTGAACTCTAGAGGGTGAGAGTGTTGGGTCCATACTGACCGCAGGTACCACTGTAGTTTTGTCATGTGCATCCTTGCTAGGGGCAGCATGGGGATAGTAGCTGCCATGTAACTTAGCAATCTGAGGAATTGTCTTGCAGTCAGCTCTGTAGCTTGTAGAGCTGTCAGGAGGTGGTGAGAAAGGGATTCCACTTTCTCTGGTGGGAGGAAGGCCTTCATGAGGTCTGTCTTGATCCTGCAACCCACAAAAACAATGTCCTGTGTGGGCTAGAGGTGAGATTTGGGGTAATTTATCATGAAACCCAAAGACTGAAAAAGAATTTGGAGGTTTTGGGAGTGGTTTAGAAGTGTTGCCCTGTCTTCTGCCTGAATAAGGAGGTCATCCAGGTATGGGAATAGTTGGATACCTTTTGCTCTGTAATGAGCGACGACTGGAGCCAGGCATTTTCTGAAGATCCTGGGGGAAGTAGAGAGCCCAAAGGGCAAGGCACAGAACTGATAGTGGGAAGAGCCTACCATGAACCTGAGGTTTTTGTGGAAGGTGTGCTTTATGGGAATGTGAAGGTAGGCATCTTTTATGTCGAGAGTGGCCATGAAGGCCTGAGGAAGGATGAGAGGGAAAAGGGTAGGATGAGTTAACATCCTGAAGGTGGGTACCCATAGGAAGAGATTGAGATGGGAGAGATCTAAGATGGGCTTCCATGGTCCTTCCTTTCTTGGGACCAGGAATATTCTTGAGTAGAATCCTTTTCTTTTTTCTGGTCTGGGTACTGGTTCTATGGTGCCTTGAGTCAGTAGTGAATGTAGTACCTGATGGAGGGCCTGAATTTGGTTGGGAGATGGAAGAGAGATTCCTAGCTTTGTGGGTGGGGTGTGCCAGGACATGAAGTATCCATTTTGGATGATGGATAGCACCCACTTGTCTGTGGTTATGAGGGACCACCCTGGGAGACAGTGAGAGAGGCGGGTGGATAGGGGAACAGACGGAGGGGGAGGGTGCTGAAGGATTGTCAGGTAGTCAGATACTACCTGCCCTGTCTAGAAAGGGAGGCCTTTGGCTGGAGGTCTGAGAAGGTCTAGCCTGGCTAAGTTACCTTCTAGGTGCTCTCCTAGACCTAGGAGGGGCTGAAGGCCTAGTGGATTTTCTGATGAATTGAGTTTTGGTTGGATAGTTTCTCTGAAACTTAGGAACAGAAGAAACCAGAAGGTACTTTAAATCCTGCAATTCCTTTCCTTTTTTGTTACAGAGATTTAAATAGGTCAGCAAGCTTTGTGCTAAACAGGGCTGAATTGTCAAGAGGGGCGTCCAGCAGTTTTGCCCAGAAGTCATCTGGGAGGGGATGCAGCCGCAGCCAAGAATATCTCCTAAGTACCGAAGCTAATGCAGCTGACTTGGCAGAGGCCTCTGCCTCATCATAGCTGCATCTTAATGAATGCTTATTTACCTGAGAGATGCGTGCCAACAAGAAAGTCAGAGGCTTTGACTGCACAGTCAGGAATGTCTTGCATTTCCTTAGATGCTTTCTCCAGAAGAGCTAGGGGATATTTAGTCATATGTATCTGGTAGTGGATTGCCCTGAAGGAGAGAATGGAAGAAGTGTAAATCTTCTTACCTAGTCTCTCCATAGTTCTGCTGTCCTTGTCAGCAGTGAGGATGGTGGTGGTTGGAAGGAGCTTAGAAGCCTCATCTGAAGAAATGGAGATAGTGGCTTGGACATTTGAAGAGAAATTTTTCTGAATCAGGCACTTTGTAAAGCCTGTCTGCCCTATGTGGAGCAGGAGGCTGTGAGTCTGGACAGATGGAAGTGGAGGCAAAGCACCTAAGAAGGCAGGTTGGATGGGAGGGATTGCTGAAGGACTAGGAGAGTCCATTTGAATTAAATCACAAAATCTTTTTTGTACTTCAGTCATATCCGAGCATTGCCACTTAAAGTGGTCTTTCATCATATTTATGGTTTCCCCATAGGTTAAATCGACAAGAGCCTTCATCAGGGGATCCATATCCCAGGGGGATGAAATCTGGGAAGAATATGACAGAGTCCTCAGAGGAATCAGAATCTACTTCTTCTTCGGCCTGGTCTGCCCTCCTTTCAGAGTGGGGCCTAGGGCTAAGTAGAGGAGGTGCAGAGACAGAGAGGTCAGCAGAAGGCCTAAGGCTCATGAACATATTGAATAAGTTCTGACTGAAATCCTGCCAATCAGGCAAGGATTCAGAAGCTGGAGTAAGGTGTCTAGTTTTTTGTTTCTTTTTAGATGGCCTAGTATGAGTGAGAGAGGTGGTAGGCCTAGGGTCTGGCATCGGGACAGAGGTGGCGGAATCCGATGGGCCCAGAGTGAATGCTGGACCTCCCGGCATCCAGGGCAGGTGCTGGTAAATCCTCTCTGGACGTGTCGTCCGCTCGAGATTGTGTGGCTTCCTCAGAGGTATCTGTTTTATCTACACCGGCGGATGCCGGATCCTCAACTAAGCTAACATCGGCTACAGGCTGAGGTATGACAGCAAGAGGCACAGCAGATGTCAAGAGCCACAAGGCCTTGGCCTTTTTCTAGGTGGTTCAGATGGGGCTTCAGAAATGGCCTCCATCCCTAACGCTAACTGCTTTAAATGCTGATTCTCCAGATAAAGGCGAAGGGCCTGTAGATGGCAATGTACGGTCTTCGGGACAAATGAACGGCAAATGGCAAAGTTCATGTGGTCATGTTCCTTGCCTAGGCAAAAGAGGACGTGGGAGTCTTTGTGTGGAATCTGGCAACCACACTTACACTTGCCCTTAATGGATGACATGAAGAATCTATACAATTTAACAAGGAATGAAGAAATCCCCAACGTGGTACTTATCTGAACTTTAATTTGATCTGGCATCTGCGAAAAGCAGGAGCACTTGGTGTACGACTGGTGGCTGAATAATTCTGAAGGCTGGTGCGTGCAGATGTCACTTTTATGGCCCACGTTCCAGTAGCCATGTCAGACGTCTAATGCACCAAGAGGGACTGAAATTCTTTGGAAACCTGGCTGGACAAACTGGAAAGGAAGAAGTGTAAACCCACAAGCAGAATACTGCAACACTGGAATAGAAGGGCATCATCTGTCCAGAGTGGAGATCCTACATTGTGGAATCACAAGGAGCAGTTTTCAGGTGGAATCAGAAGCATTTGATACCGGTGTCCAAACCTGTGCCACAGCATACAGCCTGTGAGAAAGACTCTTTCTCAGTGTGAGTTGTTGGTGTTCCAGTTCCAGTGGAAGTTCCATAGGGTATCCCTATTCCTGTGATGAATACTGAAGTTCCTGATACAAGCTGTAAACCGAAGATGGTCCTGTTGCTAAACTCAGTCCTGATTGTTATGTAACAAGATCTGGTTGCATCTCCACACCATGTTTCAGATACACGGCAACTCTGACATGAGCATTGTGTTTGGTTCTGAATGTCTATGTTGATGCATGTCTAATTGCAATGTTATTTTGATAAAGGGCAATCTTTTTTAAGAGGGAGGATGTAGATCAATGTGTGCATGTCTCTTTAAGAGGCTATTCAAGGGCTTGTACAAGTGTATAAATACTGAGCACGTGCAAGCCTGACTGCCATTTTATAGTTATTTGTTGAGATGAAAACATGTATGTATGTAAGCTCTGTCTGATGATTAGTTTGTTTATATGTATTCATGCTGCTATCCATCCTGATTCCTGATGCATTTCCATATAATAAAGCATCTTAAACGAACCACCCTGCCTGCTTGTCTTTTAAGTTTAGAGAGACGAGCAACACTCTCCTTCCATCTGGTCTCATGCATGCACGATATATCAGCCTTCCTTCTCTCCATCATATCAGCTAGCCCTCTCCCTTTACCAGTCATACTGCCATCATTCAAAGTTCCTACCCTCACCTCCACACCCCTAACTTTCCTCCTCTCCTCCTGCCTCTGGGCATGCCTTCCTTCTCTTCTTCTCCTTCGGCCAACAGTAGCACAGTTTCCCCTTCACTGTATTAAATATGGGGATGACCTTATGGAGGTGGATGACTTAAGCCACTCTAGCCTAAGAAAGATGCAGTAAAACACAAGTGACCTCACAATCTATGTCTGTGAAGAAGATGAGCATTCTTCCCTCACCAAGACTGGTGCCTATGTTCACCATAAAATAACTGTGAAGAACTATAGGCTTGATAGCTGGTGTCATTCTAGGTAGAGCCAGTGTGTGTGCCTGCCTGGCACCAGATGGTCAAGTGACTCTAATTTGTAAATGATAATGTGAGCTGCTTGTCATATTGTTTTGGTTTTGTATATTGGATAGAATCTTTACTTGCCCATAATGTCTTTTAAGGCAATATTCATCTTATAAGCATACTTGTGTGCAATTCCTACAATATCAGGGTTGCTCTTCTCAGTGCTAGGAGCTTAAACAACAAAATGTCTAAAATACAAGCTTATCTCAGCCTCTAGTTACTGAGACTTGGTTTCAGAACAATGACAACAGTCTTTCCTTATCATGATACTGCACGTAATACACATTCAGGACCACTGGTGGCTGTGAGGTCATATCCATATTTATTAACAACTCTACTGCTTCATGTCAGATCTTGCATAATACCAGCTTATAACATATAGCTATCAAAGGAAGTACAAAACATGGACTAAAATGCAGCCTGAGTTGGCAAGAGTGTTTAGTCAATCATTGATATGGAGGGGAAAAGTGTCGAGCTTTGTTATTCCTTCTGTAAGAAGGGTGAGTCTTGTTCCAAAACATATACCCTACAGTAAGCACTGATGCAAAACATGGGATTTACCTGTTCAGAAACAGTCACTCAGTAATTACATTATATATAACCTATATGGACTAAATAAAGCAGAGGCAAAACAAGCACCAAGTTTGGGGCTTCTACAGTGTGTCACATGATTAGGTTACATATATTTGTTTGTAGAGAAGCACAAAATAAACATTTGGATCGCAACTTTATTACTGTGTTTGGAAACATACGGTGCAGTGCAAGCACTGAAGAGGCCAAGATTTATCATGATGAAAATACGTGTTTGTGGATATGGAAAGTGCACTGAATTAATTCAAGGGCCTGATGACAGAGGTGATGAACTTAGCTGGTAATGTTATTAACTTTGTTAAAGTCTTAATGTTGGGGGATATGACAATCTACAGAGCTTTGCAAAGAGTCTTAATTTGATGTCGAAATACCATCAATCATGACCAAAGAGAGCAAAATCTGATGTCTGTACCTTAGATAATTCACACTGATTTTACCCACTGACAGAAAGTCATGAAGTTGTTGCAGTGAATTAATGCCATATAATGGACTTCAAAATTGAAAAACCATAAAGTTCCCTGCATGAGGAATTGTACTTAATACACAACACAGCAGATCATAAAGAATGAAGCAATCAATCCACCAGTATACAGTGAACCATGGCATTGCGAAAGAAGATGGAAACTTCAGCACTATACAATTGCTGCAGTTTAGGCGACACACACAGAGTGCTACAAGCTCAGGTATGACCACAAAGGCAATACTGGTATTTAAAACCCAGTATGCACTAAAGACCGATCAGGATCAGATGGCCAAGCACATCTCCCTAACATTTTGCACCCAGGGCAGCATATAAACATCAGACAGAAAAGAATGAGGAATTAAACAGAGTGAGATGCATGCTAATGCAAGACAGAAGACCTGAACAAATTAAAGCTATTATTAAGAAACATTGGCATATTTTAAATAATGTACCACAACTAAGAGAACAAACAATAACAGGTCCCACATTTCTATACAAAGAAGAGTGATAGAAAAGGAACACATTACATATAAAAATTTAATTTTTGTAAATGCATAAATAAAAATTAAACAATTTGTATATCCACTTTCTAAGAAAACATTGCCAGTTGCAATATTGAAAACATCATTTGCATGGCACAATGTGAAATATATGAGACATTTTATACAGGCAAAACAAACAGAAAATTAGAAGAAAGAATGGGGATCATATATCAGATATCAGAAGGGAAATAAAGACTAATGCTTTATATAAACATAAAAGATACTGATTCACAACGCACCTTTAAGTTAGCAGTATTACAACTTACAAAAGAACAGATTAGGGGGGAGGTGACATTGTAGTAAACACAGAAAGTGCAGAATATAAATTGATAAGTAGGTTTAGGGCACATAGGTGTCCTGGTCTTGATGTAATTATATAAGATAGAATGGAGTTTATTATGTTTTATAATGTTAAAATTAATTATTTTATTTATTTATTGACATTTGTTAACCGGGATAGTCCAACTGGGTTACATAACCCATTTTCAGCGGAGGCCTGGGGAGTAAAGATCCACAACTTGATATAAAGATTAAAATACACATATAAACATTTATGTTAATGTTCTGTGAGTTACATAATATACAGCAAGAAATTACAATTGTTGTATGATTTACAAGATCTTAAGGCTTTTGAAGCCTTATTCGACGAAATATAGGACTATGCAGGGATCAACAAGATTTTACAAGACACTATAAAACTTTACAAGACTCAATAATACTATATAGATTAAACACAACTGTGTATGACTCTAAAATGACTATCCTAGGCTTTCAAGAATATACAAGGTTGTACAAGAGTTCAACAGGACCGTAGTAGATTCTACTAGACTCAGTGAAACTTATCAAGATTCTACAAGATTCGAACAGATAAAACCTGCTGTGCTTAGAGAAGTTCCAACAGCTGTGGCAAAGACTAGAGTGTGAGACTGACACTGCAGTATTACAAATTACAAAAGTGATGAGGGGAGGTGAAATATATTTAAATGAATAATTGAACAGACAGGAAATGAAACAGTGATCATGTGACTGATTGATGTCATTAATGTGATTAATATGTATGTAAGCATTGCTGCCTGATGGAGCATTTTTTGTAAAAGTTTTTAACTGGCATCAATAAATTTAACAGGCTCCTCACGCTTGTGGCTTCAGTGCATCATTGTTTGCAGTTAACCCTGTCACCATGCCACAGCTACATTAGAGTAAGTAAGCTCTCATAAAGTTCTTTGTTATTATTCTTTAAGTTTCAATGTTTATTCTTAAAATGTTGAACGCATTAAGGAAATCAGTGAAATAAGATAAGAAATGGTACAGCAGTATAAAGCAAAGTAGAGCTTTGAAATGTTTCACCATTTAGTAATAGATGTGGCTAAATTAAAGTATTGTGATGTAAATAAGTAAATTATATTAAGAGACGATAACAGACCAGAATGTAAGTAGTTCAGTGATTGTGAAGAAGATAAACCATTTATTTATGAATACAGATTCTTGACAGAATGTCAGAAAAATACCTGCAAAGATAAAAAAAGAGCTTCTTGCCATATTAGATAGTTGTCAGAGGTCTTAGGACTACATTCGTGGGAAAAAGTTTTACTTCATTACAGTGTATACTTAACAAGTAATTGTACAAAGTATCAACATGACAAGAGTGAATGCTGTGATCACAGCTGTATGATTTAGTTGATAAGTAGAAGCCAGATTAAAAAAAAAAAAGGCATGTAGCTGATCTTGTTCGTTGCTTACATTTTACAGGGTTTTCTTGGTGATGAACTGGAAGTTGACTAACTGAAAAGATTAGAGTTTCACCAGCATACAAAAAGTGTTCCAGTAATGCATGTGTTTTGAGAAGTAAAGAAAACCAGCTGCACTTTTCATTCAAAGGAAAGAAACTGCACGCAAGGCTCTGTGTTTAAGGCTGATAAATGAATAGTATCCAATCAGGTAAGGAATAATGTTGGCAAAAAGTAATGAGTAACACTTTTAAACTGTGATATGTACAGGAAGAGTGAATGATGTACTGTATTAGCCAAAACTGCCCATGTAAACAGAACAAAAACTCAGAATTGTATGGTAAGTAACAAACCAAGAGAAATGCATGCTTTTCTATATATTTCCGGGAAGACAACAGAATACGGTTGCAAAATACTTTTTTCAATTTGACAACTGCATGTATTTCATCTTGTTTGATTATTATTGTGTGTTTTCAGAGGTTGTAATATTAAAAGAGGCTTATTAATGCACTAAAAGCTATGTTTTCAAGACGTGCAATGCCAGATATAAATAACATCTGACAGGCATCTGCTCTGTGAAAGCAGGGAATTCTGAAGATTTTTTTTGAAGCAAATGGAAATGTTAACATGTGACCTCTGGTTCTAAGTACCTACAGTATAATGCTCAAGTTGACATGACTGCGCAGACTGTTAAAGGCCTCATGAAGAAATATTAGAGCATAAGCAGTGACTGTTACATTGCCAAACATTGCAAATGAAGATCTAGCCCAGATCACGTAGTTATGGGTCACAAATCAAACAGTAGAATTCCTACACCTAAGAATTTGGGTCACGTACAAGACAGACCGAAACCAGTTTAGACAGAATCATGGTGAAAATATAGAACGGTTCCAAAGAGACACAATTAGAAAGAGTTGTGAACCAGGTCGGACAACCGAGATCATTTACTGTTTTTAATGGGGTTGAAATGTTGCTCAGGCAAAAATCATGAGATATTTGTCCAAAAATAACTTAAGATAACTGTATTGCATACACATACTGTCTGTAATGTCATCTCACCTGAAGTAATCAAAGAAACAACCAGAGACCCATCTAAACAGATGTTCCAACTGGTCTATCCATTGGGAGAAAATAATTACATTGAAGTGCATCTTCACTGAAAACATCCTGAACATTGTTTGTTGATGTATTATCTGAAGAAGTTCCTGGTGTCTCACTATCAGGAATGCCAGTAACAAAATCCTACAAATATTTGAGGTTTGGAAGATTGCTCAGATGGCCAAACAGCTAGTAAAATATTTTCAAAGACAAAAAGTATTACATTAATCTAATCAATATGGTGTTATTATTGCTGTAAAAAAGTGTTTTTGCTTTTTACCTGATGACAGTAGAAAAGTTTTCTCAATACAGCAATAGAATTTAAAGCACTGCAAATATCTATTCAATACAAATATTATACATCAGTGTATTCCATGTTTTGTGCCATAACCAGTCTAAAAAAAGGATGAATGTAACATATATGCAAATCTTTAAGAGAGTGACATTTTAACCTCAGAATTTAGAATGCATATTGTTTGTTTACTCTAGTTTCGTTAATATGTTTTGATAAGATTTATACCTGTTTTCCTTCCACTGGCTTCATTTGTGGCCACAAGTGATTGCAAACCCACTCTACTTGCACAGTTACCGACAAACAAACAAACAGACAACAGAATAAAATTACAATGGCAATTGGTGGTAATTTGTTGAGTTTCTGCTACCTGAATATTGTCGGTCATTTCAATTTAACCTTGCTTTGCTGATCCCATACTTAATTCTTCTTATAATGATCACTTTTTGCTATTTTTCCAAACACCTACCTTAAATGAATGTTTGTAGGTATATGCGTCTGTCTTTCCATCTGTCTGCTTCAGCTTTGTAAAGAGGATGAGTTGTTCTAGGAGGAAGATATGCCGCACAATTTTTTTTCTTCCATACCAGACTGTGAAGTCATCATGATGGATCAATTGACCCTGCTCCTTAAGGTCAATCTAGAAGCAAGAAAAAAGAGATGTGGTAAACTGTATTGTTCTTTGAATTATGAACAATCTAACCTAACTGGTAGGAGAACTGGTGTAGCTGATAAGCAGTACATTCCTCTGATGGATAACAAATTTTAGATAATTCAGACTGAGGGTGCAAATTGGCTGAGAAAACCCATCCCATCAATTTGTAGATACAAAAGTGCGCACATTCTTAACAAGCCTACTGAAGAAACCTGACCTCAAAGGGCAGAGTTTGCAATTACACCATACCGAACTGTGTCGAAATCCACATCACAACATAAACGGCGAGTATAGTATATTGAACACTAATAGGCTATTAGAGAAATCACATTTCTGGGAAAACCAGAAGGAATATTGGTGCACTGATATGGTAAGAGGTTAATGTGCATTTCAAACACTTCATCAAGAAAATGATGCTGTATGGAAGAGAATCACTGTGTGATGTGAGGTAACATATCCCAATTTAATAATGCAGAATACAAATAAATGGAATAGTTATGACAAAAAAATAAACAACGTAATAGTGTCTAAGAATAATCTTACAATAAAAAAATGCAATAAATTACTATGTAATAAATCATGGAACTTCTCAATGAGGTATTAAATAGCAGCTTTAAAAGAAAAGTATGGAAGTTATCAATAGTACATAAAATGATACCCTTTTATTTATGAAAATAGTTGAAATTGTATTATTATTATTATTATTTAAAAGTTGCTCATGTTCATTACAACAGCATGGTGTTAACAACTTGCAGAGTTACACTTTATGAGGCAAACTGGACAGACAATACCTACAAATCAGAGCACTCCCCTAATCTGCATACTTTTCCTTTGCAATATAACCTACTAATTTATCAGCCAAGGGACTGCAAGGTTAAAATATTTTTTTCTGGGATGTGCAATGCAGATTTCACTTGTAAATGCCTTCTCTTCTTCTGTACACAACCCAATCATTCTACAAATATAGCTCAAGTAGATCACGCCTTTGCTGCTTGTTCCTACTGCAACTTTACAATCAGAAGGCAGGGAAGCTTCTAAGTACCTTTTACATGTGCTTCTTTCTATTTTTCTAATCACCCAATAACTGAGTTGCATACAGGGAAGTTAAAAAGGTTTGCAGAAGTCATAAAAAGGTAGCTTTAGAGCAGGCGAGGGTAACAGAATTTACAGCAATACTCTGTGATTGTACATTCTTTCCATGGAATATGGGTAATCAAAGTTAAACTGAGGAGCAATATCTTGTCAGCATGTCTCTGTCTTTCAGGAGTGGTACAGCTATCAATATCCTCCAATCTTATGGAAATCAAAGTCTAACCAACTTTACTGGAAGTAACGAAGGTAGAAATAGAGATAAAACAACTGGTGCTGTGATCTTTGGAAAAGAATAGAAGCAAATTACATAGGTAAAAATGGGAAATGTGGGATCAATACATGCAGAGGAGGAACAAGGTTTAAAAGAAGGCATGATTTGAATGAGCTATGTAATGTTTGACTGACAGTGGCTGGATATATTTAAAAGTGAGGTATAATGTTTGCAGCTACAGTTGTGTTGGCATGGTTTGTAATGTTTGCAACTGAGACTGTGTCATTATGGTTTATTTTCACTTAGATAAATATAAGATTGTTTATGTCACACGTGAACATTTAATAAAGATTTTTTTTGTTAAAAAAATATCCTCCAAGTTTAGAAAAGTTACATTTATTTTATTTATGAGATTTCTGGCATTTTGCTCAGAGCATCGACTAACTGATTTGGAGAATTGGAACATGAGTTACTGTAACTGTAAAGTACAGTTTTGTACCTACCATCAATGTAGATGTTCGAGTGTTCACCCTGCTGCAGTCATCACACTTGGGTTATCCTGCCATCAGGCGGTCCCGCAGTCGGCCCGAATTCCAAAGTATTGGTCCGGCATCGGTTGCTGTCGCTACTTCCCTGATGTCAGTGCGCCAGGGGTATATAAGTGGCATCCAACGCCATTTTCTTCAGTTTTTCTTGCCCCAGATGACAGGCGCCCCCAATAGGTAGGCAAAAAAAAAAAAAAATATATATATATATATATATATATATATATATCTATGTATATATATATATATATATATATACATATAGCTATATAAAAATAAAACAATACCCTTAGGCACAAGCAAATACACCACAGAGGTAGCATAGGATAGAGTGGTAGAGATAAGTTCAGCTAGTTCAGAGGTGATGGAGGGACGGTAACCTGGACTGCGGCAGGGTGAACACTTGAACATCTACATTTATGGTAGGTACAAAACTGTACTATGTTCATCGTGTTACCCTGCTGCAGTCATCACACTTGGGTTGAATCCCAAAGCTAAGGATGGGAGGTGGAGTCAAACAGGGTTAGAAGAAGCTAGTAAGCCCTGCAAAACTGTAGTGGCAAAACCAGCTCTAGTCTTAGAGTATAGAGGTAAGTGATAGTGCTTGGTGAAGGTGTGCACTGAACTCCAAGTAGTAGCTTCCAGAATATCCTTGGTTGGCACTCCCCTGAGAAAGGCTGCTGATGTAGCTGTAGCCCTGGTGGAGTGGAACCTAATGTTAGCAGGTACTGGTTTCCCATAATGTGTGTAGCAGAATGTTATGCAATGCCCTATCCATTTAGAAAAGGTCCGTTTTGAGATAGCTTTTCCTTGTGGTCCTGTAGCATAGGCTACAAAAAGATGGTCAGTTTTTCTGAAAGCCTTAGTTTTATCCAAGTAGTAACGTAATTGCCTGTGAATGTCCAAAGTGTGCAGGAGTTTTTCTCCTTTGTTCTGGGGATTTGGGAAGAAGGTGGACAAGTGAATGGTTTGGTTTAGGGCCACAATGGATACCACCTTTGGCATAAAGGAAGGATTAGTTCATAGAGAGACTCTGTCTTGATGAAAAATGAGGAAAGGTTCCACTGCCATTAGTGCCTGTAGCTCTGAGACTCTTCTAGCTGAGGTTATTGCTAGTAGTAGGGCAGTTTTCCATGAGAAAAATTTTAAATCAGCTGAAAAGACTGGTTCAAAGGGCGGCAATGTAAGCTTTTCCAGAACAAAGTTGAGATCCCAAGTAGGTGTTGGAGCTCACCTTGGCGGTCTTACCTTCTTAGCTCCGCTGAGGTACTGTCTTAAGAGTGGATGTGAGAATAAAGGAGGATCCGTGCTGTAATGAGCTGAAATGGCTGAGGCGTGGATGTTAATAGATGAAAAGGAAAGTCCTTTGTGTAACATCTCAGTTAAATATTGTAGAATCTGAGGGATGTTTGGATCAAGGGGATTTAGGCCTTTAGCCTGGTTCCAGGCGCAAAATCTTTTCCATTTGTCTGAATATGTTTTCCTGGTGCTGGGCCTCCTGGCCTCCAGAATGACATCCATAACTGCTTTGGATAAAGGTGTTGGCTGGTTGTTTAGGTAATTTGCCATGCAGCCAGGTTTAAAGTCTTGAGCTGGCTGTGTAGAATCTGATTGTCTCGCTGGGTGAGCAGGTGAGGAATTTGTGGCAAAATCCATGGTGGGCCGTGGGCCATGTTCCTTAAAATTGGATATCAATGCTAGCATGGCCAGTCTGGTGCAACGAGTATCATTTGTGGCCTCTCTAATCTGACTTTCAGCAGTACCTTTGCTAGAAGAGGCAGTGGAGGGAAGGCATACACTGTTAATGTTTTCCAACTGAATGAGAGGGCGTCCACTTTCCAAGCTAGTGGATGGAAGGTCCCTGTGCAAAATTTTTGAAGCTGATGGTTGTGGGGGCTTGCAAACAGATCTATGTCTGGGCGTCCCCATCTTTGAGCTATCATTGCAAATACTTGTGGGTCTAGTTTCCATTCGTGTGGATCCATGATGTTTCTGCTTAGGTAGTCTGCCAATGTGTTTTTCTTTCCTGGCAGGAATTGTGCTTGTAATTGAACCTGGTAAGACAGTGCAGTGTTCCACAAGGTCATTGCTTGCCTGCATAGAGGGTAGGAATGTGTGCCCCCTTGCTTGTTTATGTACCACATGACTGTGGTATTGTCCGTCTTTATTATTAGTTGTCCTGGGTGTAGAAGGTCCTTGAAAGCTGTTAGGGCATTCTGTACTGCTAGCATTTCTTTTTGATTGATATGCAGATGCCTCTGATCTGCAGTCCATTTGCCCTGAATGCACTGCCCTGCCATGTGTGCTCCCCAGGCATAGTCGGATGCATCTGTTGTCACAGTCTGCCTGGCTGTGGGTAAGGTGAAAGGCTGACAATTGTTGAGGTGACATGCCTGTGCCCACCATAGAAACTCCTGTTGAAAGCAGGGAATGAGTGGTATCATTGTTTCCAAGCTGTGCCTGTGCTGAGTCCATACACTTTTCAGGTACCATTGTAATTTCCTCATATGCAGTTTTGCAAATGGTATTAGTAGTATGCAAGATGCCATGAATCCCAAGGCCTGCAGAATTTTTCTTGCAGGGAGTTGGGTCTTTGTTGCCATTATTTTGAAGGAATGAAACAGCTGTCGTTGTTTGTATGGCATGAGATAAGCCATCTGGGCCGTTGTATTCAAGCTGGCACCCAGGAATATTATGTCTTGTGAGGGCACTAGTTTTGATTTTGATTTCGTTTACTGTGTACCCTAAGCAACTTAGAAGGTGTTTGACAAATGCCAGATGCTTTAAAAGAATGTCCTTGCTTTCTGCATGAATAAGGCAGTCGTCCAGGTATGGGTATATTTGAATTCCTCTTTGTCTGCAGTATGCAATTACTGGTGCCAGGCATGTTGTGAAAACACTGGGCGCAGTAGATAAGCCAAAGGGCAGTGCAGAGAATTGATAATGCGTTGAACCTGTAATGAAGCAGAGGTATCTTCTGCAATTTTGTCTGACAGGGACATGCAGGTATGCCTCCTTGAGGTCCAAAGTGACTAGCCAAGCATTCTTGCCCAGCATGGGAAGAAGCTGCTGTAGTGTTAGCATCTTGAATTTTGGTACTTGCAGATAAGTGTTCAGAATTGAAAGATCCAGAATGGGTCTCCATGCCTTGTCCTTTCTTGGGACTAGGAAGAGTCTTGAGTAAAATCCTTGTCCTTGCTCCTGTGTAGGTACCTGTTGAATGGCTGTCATGTTCATGAGAGCTGTAATTTGTTTTTGTGCCTCTGCCCATTGATTTGGTGGCAGGTTTGGCATTCCTTTGATCCTTGGTAAGGTATGAAAGTAGAATCTGTATCCTTGAGGGACAATGTTTAGAACCCATTTTTCTTTTGTGATGATGTGCCAGTTGTCTGCAAAAAATGCTAGTTTTCCTCCCAAGGGAGTTGCCACGAGAGATTTGCTTGGTAGTTTGAGGATAGAGTCATTGTGTGTCTTCTGCTCCTCCTTTCTGGGTAGCAGAACCCCATTGGCGAGGTTTGTAAGGGCCCTGTGACTGATCTCTGCCCCGTGGGCATCTGTATTTGCCCCTCTGTGATCTGTCTGAAGCTGGAAAGGACCAGTTTTTTGTTGGCCAATTTCTGCTGAAACAAGGGGGTTGTACCTGCAAAAAATCCTTGACCGTTTGCATAGACTTTGCCTTATCCTCCATTTTCTTTAAAACCTCTTCTGCTTTGACACCAAATAATACATCCTGCTGTAAAGGTGCATCCAATAATTTTGCTTTAACATGGTCTGGGAGGGTTTGTTCTTTTAACCAAGCATGTCTACGTATGACAGAGCCAGTTACAGCTGCTCTACAGGAAGCTTCCAATGAATCAAATCCGCATTGTAAAGTATGTTTGCCCACCTGTTCAGCTGCATGCAACAGATCCTGCATTTCCTTGAATTCAGGCTGTTCAGAATGTGTGCTCATTTTTTGTTTTAACGGAGACATTAGGAATTGTTGATATTTCAACATGTGAAAGTGGCAATTAAATGCTCTCATAGCCAGAGTTGCTGAGGTGTATATTTTCTTTCCCCATCTATCTAGGGCTCTGGAATCCCTTTTAGAGGGCACAGGATTTTTAGTCATAGAAGCTTTTGCTCCCTTAGGACCCTGGGAAATTGTTTCTGGGTCAGCTACAGGGTTTTTATAAAGGAATTTGTGTGAGTCAGGTACTCTGTAGTATCTGTCTGGTTTGGCTGGAGCAGGAGGTAGCGAGTCTGGATTTAAACTAGCCTCCAAATAAACATCATCCACAATATCTAAAACAGGAGAGATGGCAAGAGGTCTGTGCTGGGGTAGTAAAAGGAACTCTCGGAGCCTTTTCTTAGAATCTGAGTAGTCCTGGCCTTCCCAGGGAAATGTTCCCTCATAGTATGTAAAGTTTCCCCAAAAGAGTAGTCTTCAGGGGGAGATGCTGAGGGAATAGAGTCTTCAGCATTAGAATCTTCATAAGGTGGAAACGTGTAATCCTGTTCCTCAGATTAGGAGAGAGAAACTTGGTCAGAGGATGCATAATCCTCCTCTTGCCTTGGTCTTTTATCAGGAGGAGGGATGGGAACCCCTGATAAGGGTAATCAAATCTTCAGCCATCTTAAGCATCTGTTTCTTAGGCATGGGGGCCTTGAACTGTAGACTCATGTACAGTTTTCTTAGGTTTTAAAGGAGTGTTAAGTTTAGCAAAAGATTAATGGTGAGTGTAGTCGGTCTGAAGACACCTTCTGCAACCGAAGGTGTTTCCACTGCACCGGTGTCTAGTCCTGCTCCGGTGTCAGTAGATGGCTGCGTCGGCCTAGTAGACTCCGCTTGGGAATCCGCAGCTGTCTGGGTTTCCAGTTCTCCGGTCATCAGGGGCTGCGTAGGCACCTCACTGAAAACTGGAGAACTGGCGACAGGCCCAGCTGAGGCCTCGGGGTCTGGCTTATCCCTAGGCTGCCGGTCCTTATCCTTGCGTTTTTTATGAATGGCGGTCGTCGGCTGCTCTGATGGCATGATATAATTAAATTTCATACCAAAGTAATGCCGTGCGAAGTCAAAATGGCGTTTGATAGTTCGTTTATTAAACCTAGTGCAAAACCGACAACCTGTGACATCGTGGTCTGGGCCTAGGCAAGGAATACAAAAGGAGTGGAAGTCCTTATGAGGTATTTGCTTCCAACAAGAAATGCAATTGTTAACTTTTTCTGACATCGGACTGAGGCAAGAAAATGTTCCCCAACAGGGTACTTAGCTTTATTGAAGACTTTGGACTGAAATTCATAACGAAAATCTCAGGTGTCGGCCGACCGGCACTTGCGAACTGCTTCTGCTTCAGGCACCGCGCGGCAAGAAAGACAGAAGAAAATGGAGTTGGATGCCACTTATATACCCCTGGCGCACTGAAGTCAGGGAAGAAGCGACAGCAACTGACGTCGGACCAAGACTTTGGAATTTGGGCCGACTGCGGGACCGCCTGACGGCAGGATAACCCAAGTGTGATGACTGCAGCAGGGTAACACAATGAACATCTGAAACATCTTGCAACAAAATTGGTTGCCCCATGGAACATGTGGAAACATCTGTTTACTTGTTTTCATATGTACTACTTTAGTGTAGTACTGTGGTTACAGAACTGAAAGTATCATAGTTATAAGTTGCACCAAAAGGTTGTCATGGCCCTATACACGATTTTCTTTTCCTTTATACTGATGTTAAATAATATATCTTGTTGATACCAGTTGGATTGACTAATAATCTGTTGAAGTGTGTTCCCTAAACTATATCCAAAGATTCTTTTCTCAGGTATTGGAGTTTGGATAGCAGCAGTGGTCGTTCTTACAGATACAGTTACCATATATGTCTACCATAGAAGTTCCATTTTTATATCTTCTGGAACTGGAATTAGCATGTCTAATGGGTTTACATATCGGTTTTAAAGATTTCTAAAATGCCACTATCCTTTTCTTAGGTGCAACTTTGGATCAGGAGGCAGGAGAATATAAATGTATCCCAGTGCTCTTAGAAACTGTTTAGTTATGATGGTTTTATGCTGAACAAATGGCAAGAGGACTAAATGGCCATTTGTCTTCTTGTCCTGAACTGAAAATGGTTCCAACAGTACTGAATTTATGACTATCCGCAGAAACACGAGGAAAGCTGAATGTAGTAAAAAGAGCACTCTTTACAGTTTATTGTTATTACCACATATTGGAACAATGCACTGTTTTGATTCTAGGACTGGATCAATAATTCTTTTGTTTTGTCACTATGAAATGCTCATCTACATAGGGGACAGTGGTTATGTTTTGCTTTCTTAAACATAGAAACATGGGAGTTAAACATTTGGTAAATATCCTGTAGGCTGTAGATAGCCCAAAATGTCAGAAATAAAAATAAAAGGGATGGCATGCTGCCGTGAATCTTTTTTCTCTGGTACCATCTTGGTGAAGAATGAAGCCATGTATCTTTCACACTTAAAGTAATCCTGCAAGAACTACCCAGAATTAATTTACATTTATGAATTTGCCTAGTTCTGGTATAAAACTGACATTGACCTTTTTTCTTTTATGGAATTAAGAACAATTTGTAGTAAAAAAAAACTTTAGCTCTTTGACTGCAGGGTTCCCTCTGAATTGTTTTCTTTTATAATAATTGATATATATATATATATATATATATATATATATATATATATATATATATATATGGGTCTACCTGAGAAGAACGAAAGCTGAAAACACTGACAACGAGAAGACTGACACCGGAAGACCAGCAACGTAAATAATCGACAGTTCAGAATCCCGACGCTAAAAACACCAACATGTGAAATGAGCATGACTGTGTAAGTATGAGATAGTGATGGACTTTAGGGTTAGGGTGCGGGTAAGGTAGGTGTGCGTTAGTGACGGACTTTAGGGTTAGGGTGCGGGTAAGGTAAGTGTGGGATACTGACGGACTTTAGGGTTAGGGTGCAGGTAAGATAAGTGTGCGATAGTGACGGACCTTAGGGTTAGGGTTTGGGTTAAGGTTAGTGCATAGATAGTTGTGTATGTAAGGTTTAGTGTAGGTTTGTAAGGTTTTTGGTGTGCTTGTGTTGTGTGTGTGTATTTCGGAAACGGATTTGTTTTGTTGATTTGGGATTGTGATTTGTCTGGCATGTGAACTTTTGTGTTTTTCAACTTTCGGTGATGTGGTATCGGTGATCTCGTTGTCGGTGTTTTCGCTTGTCGGTGTTATGAGTTAGATCCAGATATATATATATATATATATATATATATATATATATATATATATATATATACACATACACACACACACACACACACACACACACACACATTATTTGCATTATTTACAAATTTTTGCAATCTCCATCCTATTTATATCGAACGGTAACCAAATATATTTTGAAATGACCAAGGTGTAATCCCCTCTGTGTGCTACTCCTTACCTGAAAGGTTTGCAGCGCTAGAAGGACACCAACTTGTTGAAGAATTAAACAGGAAGCTAAACTGTCCTATCCCTCCATATTTTGAAACGACCAAGGTTATTATCTAAGCTCATTGTCTTTAACTATTTTTTAGCAAGCCCTGGGTCTATAGCACTGTGAGGTGTTCCCTGCATTTTATTTTACAAACGGTGGCTAACTGGAAAGCTAATCCTCGTGGTCACAAACAAGTATATTTTCCATTCGCCATCCTTTATTTCCTGCAAACTACAGTGTAACGCTAAAGAACACACTGATATACTCAAACTAACACTAAAGAACACACTGGTGTATATAAATAAATGCTTTAAAACAGCTATACTTACAGGCTGGTTGAATCCTGTAGCCCGTTTTAGTTTATCACTTCCCTAATCCCTCCTCTTCTTACTACACAAGGGAGGTTATTTATCCCCCTCTGACACCGCCATTTTTTAAATGCCCCAGTGCTTCTGGACCCAGAAGGCTGCCCTGTAATGTGGTATGTTATTATTTGTTTTTAAAGGGAATTATTTTTCACCTAAAATACAAGATAAAGTGCTGTTTACATTCTTTGTATTTAAAGCAGTGAAACTGAATATCTGCTCTCTGACTCATCATTTTGCTGGTTACCCATGTGTTTACCCTCACTAATACGAACAACGTATAGGGTCTGGTAGCGTTAGATATTCTGAAACTTTTAAGTGCTGAACTAATCTGATGTTTAGCAAGGCTTACCACTGAACTGATTGAGGTATCTATATGCCATCTTTTGGGGAAACTATTTTCTGTTAAATAACACTAACTAAGTGCGTTGCTATTAATGGGTTTATTGCTGATTTGCTGGTGACACATTTAAGCTAACTATTGAGTTAAATACCATATCAGACACAAAAAACACTGGGATAAGCAGTGAATTGGCTGTCGCTAACACTAATGATTGTAAACTGTTGTACTACTTAAATCAAATGTATACGTTTTCTTGTCCAAGTATTGTGTTTACTGTACTACCTTAAGAATTGTTAGCAGGAATAACCCTAGTAAACCAGTGTGCTAACAATTTATCCTTCACCAGGTGTAATCCCCTCTGTATGCTACTCCTTACCTGAAAGGCATGCTACACTAGAAGGACACCAAGTTGTTGAAGAATTAAATCAGAAGCTAAACTGTCCTATCCCTCCATATTTTGAAATGACTAAGGTTATTATCTAAGCTCATTGTCTATAACTATTTTTAAGCAAGCCCTAGGTCTATGGCACTGTGAGGTGTTCCCTGCATTTTATTAATGAAAGCCATATTCTTCTAAAACCTTTACAGTCTAACAAATGTTGTCTAAATGGAAAGCTAAACCTCGTGGTCACAAACAAGTATATTTTCCATCAAAAAGCTGCAGATGCCATAGCATACCCCATCTCTATCCTGATCAATAGGACCTTAACAGATAGTGCTATCCCCTTCATCTGGAAAATATCCCATGTTATCCCAGTCCACAAAGGGGGAAGCTGAACCGAAATGTCCAATTATACACCCATATCCATTTTTTCACCACAAGCCAAAATAATGGAGAAGTGCATCCATAAGCAACTTATGCACTATCTCATTCAGAACAACCTGTTGGCAAACTCTCAGCATGGCTTTAGGCCACATCACAGCACCACATCTGCCCTCCTTTCCTTCACCAATGTTATAAACCAAAATTGAATGATAATACGCTATCCTCAACCCTCTTTCTAGACCTCTCAAAGGCCTTTGATATTGTCAATCACCAACTACTCATCCACTCTCTGAAAGCCATTTCCCTGGACAACCATGCTATTCAGTGGTTCTCATCCTATCTGAGTGTAAGAAAACAAGCTGCATTATGGCAGGACAAATTGTCCACCTTGCTTCCTCTCACCCTTGGTGTACCTCAGGGCTCTATTTAGGTCTTCTACTCTTTTCTATCTTCATCAATAACCTTCACACTGTCATCCCTGAAGCAACTTGCATCGAATATACAATTTCCACCGTGATCTGCTCGACCTCCTCCCCATCAGACCTGCAAATCGTAACCCAGAATACATTTAACACAGTTGAAAATTGGCTCCCTAATCACCGCCTGCTCTTAAATCCCAGCAAAACTAAACTACTACTCTTCACCCCCACCAGTAGGTCCATCCCACTTTCCTTCTCCGTAACATCCAACAATGGTAGCTCTATTTCCCCAGATGTCTACACTAAGCTCTTAGGGGTTACAGTAGATAACATCTCAAATTTGATTTGCATGTCAATAAGACTATCAAAACTATTAATCAGAAGCTTGGCTCACTATATAAAAATAAACCTTTCCTAACCCCATTAGCAAGGACCGCTATTGCCCGCTCTCACCTGCTTTCTACCCTCCTATATGCTTATCCTATACTCTCCAATTTGAACAAAACTGAAATCAGCAAACTTTCACGCTGCTACAACCATACTGCCAGATTTGCCACTAACTCTACATACAGGACATATCACTGTCAAAACCTCAATCTCATAGGATGACTAGAGTTGCCTAACTTACTCACTTTAATCAGCTCATAGTAGCGCACAAAATTCTCAATCACCCTGAAAATACTCCTGCTCTCAAAAACATTATAAAACCCTATAGCAACCCCAGGCCGTTATGCTCATCCAACAAACTGCTGGTCCAAACACATAAAACCATCAACTTGGCTGGAGACTCCCTGTTTGCCAACTTCGCTGGCAAAACTTGGAATTCATTCCCAGCTAACCTTACTCTTGAACCCTCTCTAAATCTCTTTAAAAAAAGCCTTAAACATTACTTTAAAATGCACTGGCTTTGTCCCTGCACCAACCCTGATTAACTCCATATCTACCTTCTAGTTTAATTAGTACTGTATGCATTTTTGCTAATAACTGTACGCCGTTACCTATTTTAGCTTTGTATAATATGAAACACTGTGAACCTTGTTGTGTCCCTTCTTGAGGGCTACACTGAACTTACTCTGTACATAACCTGTAAATATGATTGTTATGTTAGCTGTAAGCTGGTCTCTTAATGTGTTATGTTTATATGTGTAAATGGAGTTTTTCTCCCCAGGCCTCCGCTGAAAATGGACATGTATCCAGTCAGACTATCCCAGTCAACAAATGTAAAATAAAATAAATAAATATAATTTTTCAATGTTATCATCAGTAATGCAGCACAAGTTCCTTAATTTTCAGCTATCCTTCCCAATGCTTTTTCTACAATCATTTTTTTTATTTTTGCAAGCACATTACTATCCCTTCTGTTTTTGTCATACACTAGTCTTTCCTACTTTCATTTCCACAATAAAATTGTAACAAATATTTTAACTCACTCCTATTTCCTTCCTTTTTACTATTTAACATACAGTATTATTTCCTTATTCATTTCTTGAAACTGTCCCAACTGTATACATTTTTAAACTTTTTCCAAAAAGACTTATTAGTTTTATAGTATATAAAAAAAAATGCTTTGCTGTTTCCTTTATCTTTCAATTAGAAATATTATTTCTTTTATTGCTTTACATTTCATACGTCCATTAACAGGTCGCTTATCTAAAAATATTCTCCACAAAGTCCCCAGCTTCATAGACGTCTTCAAATATTTTCATTGTTTGTTTTTTTTTTTTGCATTTCCAATATCATTTGAAAAATCACTTCATGCATGTACAAGAAAACAAATTGTGCATAATGTTTCATACCACTCATCCTTTTTTTACTACATTCATAATTTTTTCATTTCCATAGCTATATTTTATTTGCATCGTCACTTATTTCTCTAATCTCTTTTTCATTTCTTCTTTTCCTTTGTACTTGTTTTCGTATTTCTTCATACGTGTTATTTAACAATGTTCTCATTTTCAGGCAATTTTAAGCTCAGCTAATTTCCCTGAAAGATGAAAATCAAACAATGTACCTTGTGTCTGTGAGGTTTATTCATTTCTTTTTCATTTTTTCCCCATTTTTTGGTTTTGCTTTACTCTTTATATAACCACTCAACTTCCCCTTCCTTGTTTTTCACACTATTTATAACTCAAAACAGATGCACTTATGCTAAAAAATAGGATTCTTCAGACCTAACCCCCTTCTTCTTGTTTATTCCATATTATTCCTCTTATAATAGGATTCCATACTGGACCCCATATATAACAGAAAAATATTTCTAGCAATTCCTTTTCCATTTTTCTGGAAACATATAAACTCCCCCAACCTAAGCAAGCTTCCCTAGGATGTATGCATTTAATACATACACCTTTTAGTATATCACACGTCAAAACCTCTCCACCATGCATATCATTTTTATTTCTTCCAGTTTCACTTTCCACTGATTCAGTATGCTTTCATATTCTCCATACTTAACCACTAACATATTCTTTACCTTTCTGTTATAATAAATTCCATTAATCTTTTTTATTTCACCAAACCCCTTACTTTTCCCCCTTTATTCAATAGCTGCATTTTAATAATTTTTCAATTCTTATAATACTTTCATTCATCCATCCTCTATTTTTTGTTACAATAAATAAATCATCTGCATAAGATAGACATGCGAATATCTCAATTTCCTTTCTGATCTTCCAACATATTTAATTCATTTCTGACATTAAAGTTTGACTAATTGAAACACACATACTTAAGGGAAACCCCTGCTTAACTCCCATTCTTACCCTGACCTATTTTCTTGTACATCCATTTTCCAATACTTTCAGCCATGAATTTTCATAACAAGTTTTTATAACATTCATTATTTGTTTATTTATTCAATATGCTTCCAAACTTTCACACACTGCTTTATGATTTATCTTATCAAATGTCTTTTCTACATCACACATAACCAATCTTACCTCATTTTTTTCTGTCAAGATCATACTTATTTTCTTTACTATCATTAAAATTTCCTTCAAGTCTCTCCCTTTTTATTTCTTCTTCCACAGCGGATTACCTGTCCGCTTATGATTGTCAGTGGAGTTTTACGGTGTCAAGTTGCCAGCCTGGCGCCCTACCTTCCACAGAAGGCACAGACACGCACACACTCACACCTAGGACCAATTTAGAGTGTCCAATCCACCTACAGCATGTCTTTGGGATGTGGGAGGAAACCGGAGCACCCAGAGGAAACCCACGTGACCACAGGAAGGACATGCAGACTCCGCACAGAAGGCACCCCAGCCAAGGATCGAACCGGAGAACCTCTTGCTGTGAGGCAGCTACACTAACCGCTGCACCACCGTGGCCACCCTTCTCTCCCTTTTTATTTATTTATTTAAAATTTTTTACCAGAAAAGTCCGACTGGGACAGAGCCCATTTTTCAGCAGAGGCCCAGGGAGAAACGCTCCAGATGCATGTCTTTGAAATGTGTGAGTAAACCAGAGTACCAGGAGGAAACCCATGTGAATGCAGGGAGGACATTCAGATTCTGCACAGAAGGCATGTCAGCTGAAAATTGAACTGGATAACCTCTTGCTGTGAGGTGACAATGCTAACTGCTGCACCACTGCACTGCCCAAACACCAAACACACAATTTCCTAATACTTCATTCAGCACATTTGCATATTTTTTGTATTATTCTCATGAAAAATTTAAAATCAGTATTTCCTAAAGTTATAGATGTCCAATTTATTATATAGTTTCTTTCATCTTTTGTCCATATAAACTGTATCATCCCACTACATACTTCTTTCTGCAATATTTCTTTATCTAACCATTTATTTAATACTTTACTTACTTTAGGAAAAAAACACATTTCTTCCATCTCCATTGACTTTTAAAACTTACAACTTAGTCCGTTTAATCCTGGTGCTGACTATTTTCTCTATTCTTTTATTACTTCTTGCATTTATTCCATATTAATCTCATTTTCCTGTCATGCCTTGGTGCCTTCAGATATTTTAACACATCATTCTTGTTTCTCAAATTCTTCCTTTTCATACGTTTTATCTACAGATCTTTCCACTACTTCCATTATTTATTTTTGTTTATATCTTACACCATCATCTTCATCAAAAATCTAGAAATCATTAAAACCTTCAAAGGTGTACCTAAAAATCTATTCTGAAACATCTCTTTACTGACTCTACCTGCAACTGTTACCATGACAATGTTTAGGTAACATATCTTCCATATCATGAGCAATAAAATGCATTTAAGAAACTTTTCTCTTCCTCAATGTGGCATCTACTATGTATATATTTTCAATCCATACAATAGTTTACTTATTATATGTATGATTGCAATCAGCAGGTTGTAGCATGTTACAGATCCCCTGCCATGCCCCAGGACGCCCACTCAATCTTTCTCAGTATACTGGATAATATTAAGATACAGCCCAATACTCTAATTTTGGGAGATTTCAACTACCCCTCCATCAGCCTGTTAAACTACTTATGTACTAACTAATTTGCCCAACATTTTCTGGAATTCATCAATTCCAACACCCTGGGCCAGCTTGTCCATACCCCTACCAGGAGTAGTAACATCCTGGACCTGGTCATTACCAATATGGGTAATAGATGCTCCATGCCAGAGGTCAACTCCTCGCTGGTCAGGTCTGACCACAAGCTAATTACCCTAGACATCCATATCCTGCCCCCCCCCATTAAGGAAACCACTGTAAAAAACTTCTCCAAAGCTAACTTCATGCTTCTCAAGTCAGAAGTGGAAAACTTCATTAAACCCACACAGATGGAAAATCGTGGCACGACTGCTGAATCATATACAAATGCACTGTATAAGCACATACAAGAGTGCATGGACTGTGCCATCCCCAAAAGAACCAAGATGCTATCATCCAGGAAAAAGGAAGCCAATCTGGTGGTCCCCTGCCATAAACAAGCTCTACAACAGAAGGAAGAAACTGTTGCAGAAAAGAGTAAAATCCCATGACTGCAGGAACTCCCTGGTCAGCCTCAGCAAGAAGCTGAGATCCCTCATAACATTCTCCAAAGCTAGTTATGAAAATAAAATTGCCTTGGATTCTAAAGACAACCACAAAGCCTTCTACAGCTATGTCAAGAATCTCAATGGCAACACTCAGATCTGCTCTGAACTACATCACAATGGCACTACATTTACCGAACCAACTGATATTGCCAACATCCTGGCAGACAGGTTCAGTGCTAACTTCACCCCCCTCTCAACCCCCAAAGGGCCCATCCCCATACTGGATTATTGCAAACCCCCTGAAATCACGGCCACACAGGTGAAGACTGCATTCTCCAAAGTCAAGAACACAGCATCTAGGGGACCAGACAACATCCCAGGCTGTGTTCTGCACGAACTACAGAACGAACTGGCAACCCACTTAAGTACCATGTTCAACCATAGCCTCACTTCAGGGTTTGTCCCTAAGGAGTGGCACACAGTGACAGTTATCCCACTCCACAAAGGAGGTGCCACCACAGACCCTAGGAGCTACTGTCCCATAGTCTGACAAGCCTGGTCTGCAAGGCCATGGAACGCATCATCCTAGAGCTTATAAACAAAGACATAGTTAACCTCCAAACTCTGGACCCCACTCAGTTTGGGTTTGTAAAGGGTAGATCATGCCTTCTAAACCTGAGTGACTTCTTAGAAGCAGTCACTAAAGCTGTAGACAAGGGTAAGGTAGTGCACACTGCCTATCTTGACCTCACCAAGGCTTTTGACACCATCCCCCATTCTAGTATTATAGGTAAACTCACTGGACTAGGAATAAATCCCTGTGTCACAAGATGGGGGGGGGGCAAGCTGGCTCACTGACAGAACCCACACAGTGAAAGTAGCCGACTCCAAATCCGACTTCAGACCAGTGACAAGCGAAGTACCACAGGGTTCGGTCCTGGGTCCTCTCCTGTTCGGTATCTATTTCTCTGAAGTCCAGGCAAATACAGCTGGTCCCTGGCTAATGAAATTTGCAGATGACTGCAAACTAGGAGCCATAATCGATTCACCTAAGGATGTGGACATTCTACAAAGAGGCCTCACTGAGACTGATGCTTGGTATCAAAGTCATGGCCTAAAGCTGAATGCCATGAAGCGCATTGTCATCACTTTTGGGAAAAATACCGTACTCATGAACTACCACATAGGAGGTAGCCTACTAAACACCAAAAGTGTGATAAGAGACCTTGTGACACAGGTGGATAGTAGTCTCTTCTTTGATAATCAAGTCGCTACAGTAGTCAGGAAATCCTTCTACATGTCACACCTCACCAAAAAGGGGTTCTCCTCCAAAAAAAATGGGTCATCGTTCCTCTCTACTCATCCGTTATTAGACCCATCATACAGTACAAAGCCCCGTTTGGCATGTATCTTGCAAGACATCTGCAACAGCTGGAAAGTTCACACAAATACCTCACTAAGAGGATTACCGGCCTCAAACAGATGCCATACGCTGACCGTCTCAAAAAACTCTAGCTCTACTCTGTCGCATATCGCCTACTCCGAGATGACTTCTGCCTAATGTACAAAGCCATGTCTAACCCAGACCTGATGGACATGCTACACTTAAAGAAATCCCAATCTCTTCAAGCCACACGTTCCAGGGACCTAAACCTTGTCACCACAATAAACAGAACATGCTGGAGGGATAGAGTCCTGTCCCAGAGACTTTTCCTGCTCTGGAATAGGCTGCCCATTCATGTCAAGCAAAGCTCCTCATTAGTCCTCTTTAAGAGAAATCTTGACAATTGGATGGGTAATAGGAAATTCACCCCGGGAATCACTGCTGTGGCTTTGCTTGACAGGGGCAGAGGAAAATAATTTTCTTGGGTGGTGAAAGCCAGGGAACTCATTTGGCTAGGCTTGTATAGGCCCTAGGGCCGATAGCCTAGTATTTACCTATGAACCTATGTACTTTATAGCATAACTTAGCTTGCATTTTATATAAATTTTCATTTCTCAAAGGGCTCTGACTGGATCTCTTAATCTTACCCTATCTGCATTAAATCTGACTGGATCTCTTAATCTTACCCTATCTGCATTAAATCTTCCCATTATGTTCTGAATTTTGCTATGTATTAATTTTATATGCAATACTGGTGATCGCTCAGGTTATGGCTGAAAAGGGTCAGTAGACCAATCAATTTACCCACTAAATAAATGGTAAGTAAATAATGCATCCATTCTTTCTTCATTTACTCTTTCTTGTATCCCTAAATAAGGTAATACCTCATCTTTCTCAGCTTTTAAGAAAAAAATATTTCCCTAAATAACAGAGTTTTAACTCTCTCTGTTTTTGTCTTACAACTTTTTTTCTCTCTCTCTTAATCTGTTTCCATTATTCTCAGTTCTGACTTGAAGTTCTTCCATTATTTATTTTTATTCCCAATTCTGTTTTCTACCATAAAAAAAACTTTCTTATACTTTTCTTTAAACACTATCCACTATAATGACCAATTTTCATAAAATTTCTTCATTGTATAAGTTCTTCCTATAATTTCTTACTCTCCAGCTTCATTTCTTTGTCTTACTACATTCACATGTTAAACTTTGTCTTTATTTTCCTTCTTTTACATCTCTTTTATTCTTACATATTCTTTCCCCTTATATAATCAGAAAACACAACAATTTCTATACTTCTTTGTATTTTATTTTCATTCCATTAGCACATATTACATAATTTGACCACCAAGTTTAATGAATACTAATAAGAATAAAAAGATCCGTGACTCGATAAAACCACAGCTTTATTGTAAATGTAGAATCACTGACTTAGCGCTTTCACCCATAAAACATTGGGCTTCTTCAGAGTCAGTTACACTTAAAAAAATCAGGACTTTTATAGTCCTAAACAGGCAATCAGCCAATATAAAAAAGACTATGCCTGTAAAATGCTAAGTGCTATTAAATGATGCGGAAACTTATGAGAGGGTTTCTAGGTTTGATGCACATAGGGCCTCTGCCAAAATTGATTGGCAGTTATATGAATTTATGTGTGATGGGATAATTTTTAATGACAAGTTTAAATATCTTACAGTGGAGAACCCCATTATTTGCTCTATTTTTGGTACTCCCACAATTCATAAAAATGTAAATTTTCCACCATTTAGGCCCACTGTAGCAGCTAAAGGCTCCAAAACGGAACCACTAGCATCATATATAGACATCACTTGTAAAAATGTATTGAACAATGTTCCACACATTTTAAGGGACTCTTGGCATTGCCTTGATAATATCAGGAATTTAAATTGTGGTGACGACTTTTGGTTTGTGACTATAGATGTAGTCAACTTATTTTCGGTGATCCCCCACCACACTGGAATTGATAGCTTTAACAACAGTCTGGCTAAGTACAGTGATTTACTCCATGTAAAAAGAGGCTTGCTTGTGGATTTGTTAGAATTGGTATTATCCAATAATTTCATCTTGTTTGATGGGGAGTACTACAAGCAGACGAACGGGGTTGCGATGTGTGCCAGATGTGCACCCATCTATGCTAACCTGGTGTTGGCAGAATGGGAACAGCAACACATGTTTAATTCTGTCTATATGTCAATGATTATGACATACTTAAGGTACCTGGATGACATACTGATTCTGTGGAAGGGCTCAATACAAGAGTTGGAAGATTTTATTGGTTATTTGAGTAACACAACCACTTTTTTTAAAATTTACAAGTCACACGGACAGAGATAGGATTGAATTTTTAGATATTTTTTTGTACAAAGAGAATGGCCATATACATTCGTACATTTACTGTAAAAAAACATACAGTAACTCTTTTTTACATTATGAGAGTTGCCACCCTCAGTTTCAAAAGAAAAATGTTGGGAAGGGTCAAATGATTTGATTGTCAAGGCTTATTAGTCAGGATGACTGTTTTAAATTTGAACTGCTGAAGCTTATTGACATGTTCATAAATAGAAGGTATCCAATGGATTTACTGACTAAGTTAACTAAGGATGTCGAAATGAGAAGACGCAGTAATTTTAGATCTATTCTCTCGGATTCAAGTAGAAGTATTGATTCATTAATACACTTACTACTAACAACTCTATGGCAATGGTGCTGGATTATAATGATTCAGGTATGAAAATTAAGAACATTATCCAGACAGTATGGGACAGTGTATTTCCTTCAGACTTAAAAGAAGTATTAGGTCCAAGCCCAAGATTCATTAACAGTATGGGTTCCAACTTGAAAGAGCTGTTGGAAAGAGGTGTAGGGACAACTAATAGTAACATCTCATGGATGGGTAAGTGTGGTACATGCAGTATTTGCAAGTTTATTAATGACGGACCTTATGTACATATAGACAGTTACAAAAAAACACTAAACTGCACAGGGTACTGTAATTGCAATACTAACATGCTAGTATATGTAGCCACCTGTCTATCATGTCTGGCATTTTACGTAGGAATGACCACACGTAAATTAAAGCTACGTATTTTGGAACATAACAAAGACATAAAAAACAAGAAGCCTACAAGTGCTTTATTTAACCACAGTAAGACATGTGGCAACTACAAAAAGTTTATATTTTTGTCATTGACAGGGTGCCCAAAAAAGACATGGGATGTGATGTTAAAACCTTACTAGAGATGAGAGAATGTCTATGGCAGTTGTGCTTGGATGCAACAAAAACACCAGGCATTAATGAAAACATTTCTATTGCAAGTGTTTTGAAACACAAATCCCAGTTTATTTAACAGATGATTATATGTTTAACTTTCCTTGGACAAAGCACTCACGAAAAGGGGTTTACATGAAACAGTTTATTATAACCATTTTTTTCTGTTTCAGGATGTAAATTTATCACAGTATTTCTTGTGTTGTCTTTTTCCTTTGCAGCAGGGGCTAGGTTAAATGATTAATTGGATAATTAATTTTAATGGATGTTTTTTTATATTGGCTGATTGCCTGTTTAGGACTATAAAAGTCCTGATTGTTTTGAGTGTAACTGACTCTGAAGAAGCCCAGTGCTATGGGTGAAAGCGCTAAGTCAGTGATTCTACATTTACAATAAAGCTTTGGTTTTATTGAGTCACGGCTCTTTTTATTCTTAATATTGCATAATTTCTCTGTTTTAAATATCCCTCTTTGATAATCCAGTCACTTTTTTTTCTTCCTGTAGTCCTCTACGTTTTACAACTTCTAACAATACTTTCACATCTTGTGTTACTTTCCCCTTCTCCTTCCTTAAATAATAGTTAATATCTCCTATCATTATGATAAACATATTAACCCAAAACATATTTTTAAGATCTCAAACATATTTCTCATGTCTGTCATATATGTACTTGCATAAACTGCAAATAATCTTACACATCATTCTCCTTTTCTTATATCACACATCATCATCATTATCAATCATAGGTTCATAGGTGGGTACTAGGCTAATGGCCCTGGAGCCTTTACAAGCCTAGCCCATAGAAGTGCCCTGGCATTGTGCCACCCAATGTTAGTTCCCAGTGCCCCTATCAAGTAGAGCCAGTGGAATGATCTCCGGGTTGAACTTTCTATTTCCCATCGACTCATCAAGATTTCTCTTGAAGAGGGCCAGTGAGGTGCTCTGCTTGACATGTATGAGAAGTCTATTCCAGAGCATGGGCAGTCTCTGGGTTATGAACCTGTCCCTCCAGCATGTTCTGTTGATTGTGGTAATGAGGTTGAGGTCTCTGGAGCATGTGGTGTGGAGGGATTGGGATTTCTTTAGATGTAGCATTTCTAACAGAGCTGGGTCAGACACGGCTTTGTAAATCAAGCAGTGATAGCCTCTTAGTAGATTATATAAGAGAGAGAATAGCTGAAGTTTTCTGAGTCTGTCCATGCAGAACATGTGTTTAAGGCCTAGGATCCTCTTTGTGAGGTACTTTTGTGGCCTTTCCAGCTGTTGCATGTGTCTAGTGAGGTACATGGGAAATGGGGGCATTATACTCGATGATTGGCCTAATGAGGGAAGAGTAGAAAGAGATGATGACCTCTTTCTTCCTGGATGCAAAACCCTTGGTAATGAGATGTGCCACACAGAAGGACTTTCTGACCACAACAGCAATGTGGGGGTCGAAGGAGAGGTTGCTGTCAACCTGTGTCCCCAGATCTCTTATAACGTCTTCAGTGTTCAGTGGGCTCCCATTGATATGGTAATTAGTGGTAACTGAGTTTTTCCCAAAGGGGATGACGACGCATTTTTTTGGCATTAAGTATAAAGGCCATGGTTTCGACACTAGTCACTGGTCTCAGTGAAGCCTTTCTGTAGGATGTCTACATCACTTGGGGAGTTAATAATGGCTCCCAGCTTGCAGTCATCTGCAAACTTGGTCAGCCAGAGTTCGTCCGCGTTGACTTTTGAGAAGTAGATGCCATACAGGAGAGGACCCAGGACCGATCCCTGTGGGACTCCACTTGTGACTGGTCGGCAGTCTGACTTGGAGTCTGCTACTTTCACACTGTGGGTTCTGTGAGTCAATTTGCAACCCATCTAGTGATATAGGGGTTGATGCCTAGTTTGGTGAGTTTATCTATAATTCCTGAGTGGGGAATGGTATCAAAGGCCTTGGCCATGTCGAGGTAGGCTGTATGAACAGCCTTGCCCTCATCCACAGTTCTGGTGACTGACTAAAAGAAGTCAACCAGGTTTAGTAGGCATGATCTACCGTTCACAAAACCAAGTTGTGTGGGATCTAGAATTTGAAGATTCCTTATATCCTTGTTAATTAGGCCCATGATGATGTGCTCCATAGCCTTACTTATCAGGCTCATCAGGCTAATGGGGCGATAATTCCCAGGGTCTGTAGTTGCTCCCCTTTTATGGAGAGGGATGACTGTAGCAGTGTGCCATTCGGTAGGGACAAAACCTGAGGTGAGGCTGTGATTGAACAGGGCATACAAATGTGGCGCCAGTTTACTTTGTAGTTCATGTAGAACACATCCAGAGATATTGTCGGGTCCCATGGAAGCTGTATTCTTGGCCTTGGACAATGCAGCTTTAACCTGTGCTGCAGTAATGCTGGGTGCCTGGCATACCTCTGGTATTGTGATTGGTCCTTTGGGGGGGAGGGGTAAAGTTGGCACTGATTCTGTCAGCCAGTATGTTGGCAATATCTGTTGGCTCAGTATAGGCAGTACCATTGTGCAGTAACTCAGGGCAAACCTGGGTATTCCTGTAGAGATTCTTGATATAACTATAGAATGCGTTGTGGTTGTTTTTAGTGTCTGCCGCAATTCTGCCTTCATAGTGGGCTTTAGAGGTTTTGATGAGGGATCTCAACTTTTTGTTGAGGCTAATAAGGGAGTTTTTCCAGTCTTGGGACTTCACCTTTTTCTGAAACAGTTTCTTCCCTCTGTTGTAGAGTTTAATAATGGCAAGGGACCACCAGATTGACTTCCTTTTTTTTTGGAGGAGAGCATCTTGGTTCTATTGGGTATGGCTAGTTCCATGCATTTATATATGTGTTTGTACAATGCACTGGTGTATGATTTGGCAGTCATGCATCTATTTTCCATTGCCATGGGTGCCGTGAAGTTAGCCACCTCTATTTTTAGGAACCCAAAGTCAGCTTTGGAGAAGTTTTTCATGGTGGCTACCTTTGCTAGGATTGTGGGTGAGATGTGGATTTCCATGCTGATTTGTTTGCGGTCGGATCTAACCAGGGAAGAATCGACTATTGGTGTAGAGCAATGGTTGCCCATGTTAGTAATAACCAGGTCAAGGATGTTGCTTCCTCTAATGGGGGTAAGAATGAGCTGGTCCAGGGCACTGGAAATGATGAATTCCAGGAAGTGTTGGGACAGTGTATTGGTGCATGAGTAGTTTTCCCACTTGATGGAGGGGTAGTTGAAGTCACCTAGTATGAGAGTGTTGGGTTGGACCCTAATAGTTTCCAGGGTGCTTAGGAAAGTGGAGTGAGAGTCTGGGACATGCCTGGGGACGTAAAGTAGGCTACAACCTGAATCGCTGCCTTACTCAATGTTAGTTGTACTTAAAGTATCTCAGATGCATTATGCTGGGCTACTTGTCTGGAGGTGTGCATATCCTTTATGAATATGGAGACACCACTGCCTTTGGAGCTTCGGTCCATGTTCTGGGAATGAAAGGTGTGGAATGAGTTATAGCCTGGTAGCACAGGGGTGCTTTCTGCTGCTTTAAACCAGGGCTCTGTTACAGCACAAATGTCAATGTTTTCCATTTTGAGGAGTGCTTTGAGCAAGTGCATCTTGAGATTTAGACTTCAAGCACTGAACAGCATAACCCTCAGATTGCATTTATTTATAGTTGTTACACTGGTAATTTGATCTTTGGAACATCTGTTAAAAAAGGCACTACAGGGGTAGCAAGAGCCTTTGCCAATATCCGGAAACCCAGGGGTGACAGATGCAGGCCATCTCTGGCAAAGCATCGAGGTCTGTGAATCATGTCATCCCAAGCAGACAGATACTGGATACCCTTAGAATGACACCAGAAACCTAGCCAATTGTTGAAGTCAGTCATTTTCTGCTTGTATTGTGGTATCATTCTGGGTGATGGTGGGCTGCTGCTCAGGGCTAGGGTCATACCTGTCTGGGCCACATAATCCAAGAGTTCTTCCACATCTCTTTTCATGTAGTCCAGGGAGGTGCATCTCAAGTCATTCATACCCACATAGACAGTGACAGAGTCATACTTGTACTTATTTTGGAGTGACCTGAGTGTGCGTGTTATGTGTTGGATTCTGGCACCTGATAGCGGACTGTTATCTTCTCCTTATTCAACCTAGTGAGTGGGACATCAGTGTGGCTCACTGATTAGTGCATTGGGCAAGCTGTTTTACCTTATGGGTTTAGGTTGAGGGGCACACTGTGTAGGTGAGCTATGTGTCTTGTGATTTGTGCTGTGTTGTGGTGGTCGAGTGCGTTTCTGCCTTGGAGGTCTCTGCTGTTTGAGTAGATTTTTATTGACAGCCTCCAAGAAGGTGGGTGTGTGGTTTGTGTTTTTATGTGAGAGCTATGATGGTGGGTGTTCTGCAGGGCTATGTGTTGCATGTGGTGTGGTGTAGGTGTTCACCTTCTCCTCTTGACCAGCTATTCCGGTCTTGGCTTGAGAGTGCATGGCTTCCAATTTGGATATATAAGTGCATCTCTCACAAGTCTGAGTGCTGGGAGGGGTGGTCACTTTGTATTCTTGTACTATGGAATACAGCAGGATAGCCAATACATTTAAATAGTTGAAGGGGAGTGATTTCACAAAATGATAATTTTGTACTTACTCACACCAGCCAGTAAAAAGAGAGGAAATGAGATATATGGTCAAATTAACATAAGGGGCAGGCAACTAGAAAGACAATGGTGTTTAAGAACACAACAGTAACCGGTTGGGAGGATGGGAACATTTTCTGTCTGACTCACAAGAGACAGAGCTGTGGTCTCTTTTCAAGTTTTAATATGCAGTTAAAAGGAGAATACAAGTAAAACACAGTGCAAGGAAAACAAATCACAGTATACAAAATAGAAAAAAAGCAATAAAGTAATACAAAATACAACAAATAACTGTAGCAGAGTCTGGGTGAGCCTTTCCAGTAAAGCTCTGAAATGTTTTATTTTTACTCCTTAAATAGGTTTACTTCCTAACTCCACCCCCTCAGTTCACAGATGATTAACCTTAACTGACCTGTTCTAACTTATGTGTGATACCTTAATTTACCTGTTCTAATTTCTGTCTTGGCTCACAAGAGACAGAGCTGTGGTCTCTTTCCAAGTTTTAATATGCAGTTAAAAGCAGAATACAAGTAAAACACAAACAAATCACAGAATACAAAATAGAAAAAAGGCAATAAAGTAATACAAAATTCAACAAATAAAAAGCAACCTAATCTTTCCCTCACAGTAAACTGTAGCAGAGTCTGGGTGAGCCTTTCCAGTAAAATCACCCTACCTGGAATTAGTACTGTAACTTCTAATACCTTAATTTCCTCAATTATTATCAACATCTCTATACCTTCAAATGGTTTGATTTTTTATCTATTTTCATACTTTTTGTGAGTTGCGCCATAATGAAGAACAAGATTGGCTGTTATATTGCCAACTGTCATGGATCTAGAGAAAACATATTGTCCTGGCAGAGAAACGGGGCAGATGTATGCCTTGGGAAAAAATTGAGTCACATGAAAAAAGAGGCCTTAGGGGTTATTTACAGAGATCTGTGGGAATGTCAGTCAGGAGTCGTGCACAGATAAATGGAAAGTAGCTGACCGACACAGTAGGGGATTTGGTTGAATCCAGAGGAACTGACAATGGTATGGGAAAGCTCCATCATATTTAAAAAAGTGACCCAAATTTAGAGATCAACAACTTCTACTCATCTTTAGATAATACTTAAAGCCACCTAGTCAGACACATCCGAGTAGCAGCTTGCAGGGCTAGTGCTGGCAATGTGGAGAATCTGGGGCTGACAATTTTCAAATGTTTTGGTCCTGTGGTAAGTTTAAGAATCGTTGAGCTAGGCTACAAGCTGTGTTGCTCAAAGTATTTGATGTGCTCAGGAAGCATGGAAAGCTTGGATTTTTTTTAGGTATTCCCCTTGTTGGAGTTTCATACAACCAATGACCTGTATGTTGGTTGGGTTTTCACAAGTTTAGTAAAGACTTTTATTGCAATACACTAGAAAATATTACTCTTGTTTTCAGTAAAGCTGATTGATTGCTTTTTAGGACAATATCTTCAGTAAAATCCAGTATGACCATAAGGATTGGTCTGCAACCCTGACCAATCCTAATAAGTGGAAATTATTAGGATTGGAGGCAAATTTCTTGATGGTTGATAGCGATGTTTCCTTTTAGCACATTTATGCTGCTTTTGATGCTTGTTCACATGAAGATATTACTGTGATAATTTTGCTTAGAAATTTTAGTCTATATTTTTAAGCAGTTTTTGTCATGCAGATCTTGTATATAATTTACTTTGATGGTTGTCTTTGTTGTTTGTCTTTTGTCGTGAATTTCAATAAAGTACAATTTAAATAAAAAAGTCCCTGTACCTGAACATTCTTTATTTTCTATAGACTATGTACTCTTGTTTTCCCGCAAGGCCTCATTTCTGTCCCTTTTCTATTTTTTAACACATCTTGTATCTAATAAACATATAGTTTCTGCTTTCATCTAATTACATAGTTCCCTGGTATCAGTTCTAATTCAGTTTGTATTAACACTTAGTATTTTTACATCATCCCTTTCCTTTCTTTGTTTTTTTGTTTTCTGGCTTTTATTTTTCTTTTCCTTCTTCGTACCCTGCATTATTTTGTTCTTGCATTTCTGTGTCAAAATTCCCTCAAATCTCTATATTCTATCCACAGACTAACCTTGAGCCATCATGGGTACTTTTAAAGGTTCTATAGTTTCCTATACTACACTGAAATATTCTCTTGCAAAGGTCTTAAGTCTTATATTCAAAGGAAAGATGCAAAGTGATTGAGGCTAACCTGGAAGCAACAATAATAGGCCTAGCTTGAGAAAACACTCCTGAAGTCCTGGGCTCATCTTTCTTCGAAGTCCTTAGATCCAACATGATCACATGGTTTATCAACATTAGTACCAACAAAGGTGCTGCTGTAACATGTTATCTTTTGGCAGCACTGAAGCCCTGAGGTCTGGGACAATTCCAACTAAATGGAATCTTGCTGGAGGAATTGTGCCTTCCAGAAATGAGTGGATTGCTGTTCCCAGGTGAAAGGAATCTCTATTTCATATGAGAAATTTTAGTATGCTGGGTCATGTGCATGAGTAATGACAGAGGAGACTGGGGATTGCCCAGTGGATCATTTCAGTAGTGGCAGTACTGTGGTGGGGAAGTGAGAGGTGTGTCTTAAGATGAGGACATCTTATTTGTTATTCTCATTTTTTAATTCATGTATTGTTTTTTCATACTGCTCATATTTTTGTTAATGCCTGTTGAATATTATCATTTTCAATTTTTCCTTCCCCTTCAAGCATGGGGCCATGCCTGAAAAGAGTTCATGGGTCAGTGTATTTATCTGATTAATAAATATAAATAAAATAAAATTTGCCTGTTAATCTATGTCCTCATCCTTATCTATGAGCATGAAGATTTGGGAGTGACCAATGAGTGGTATTGTGGGAGAACTCAGAGTAGAGGATTCTTCCATGTACAGAGGAGTCAACGGAGGTGCTTTGGGCACTATGTGAGGATGCCCACTAAGCACCTTCTAAGGGAAGTATATCACTCATATCTCATTGGAAGGAGGCCTCAGTGCAGACCCAGACATGTTGGGAGGATTAGAGACTTCAGCTTGCTTGGGAATGCCCAACGATCTCACAGGAGAGTAGGTGGGAGACTTTTACTGGGAATAAGAAAGTCTGTTCTGCCTTGCTTAACTTGTTACCATTGTGACCCTGAATAGAACAGCAGCTTACAAAATGATGATGCTGAGAAAATTACTTCATGTCTCTGATTTTGATGTTCATATTATTGATATCATCCTCCTCAGAAATATAACTAGAAACAAGTGATTTATATTTTGCAAGACTTTTGCTGATTTAAGTAATTCCCTTTTGTTCTTCACCATTTTATCCTCACTCCTGTTTCATATCAGACTCCACAGCATTCATTTTTAGTAAGAGGGGAGTAGGAAAAACAAAGTTGCCTGATTCATTTGTACTCACATTACAGTTGCTGACACAGTCAAGGGCCTGCAGGTCGTAGCCACGTTGCAGCTGTTGACGTAGCATGTTAACTGCTGCTTGCATGTGTTGAAGCTCCAGTTGCTGTTCTAAGTCTCCTTCCTTTATCATCTCCTCCAGAAGTTTGCAGTAGGCATTAAGGTGCTGAATGGGCTGCAGAAGCCGAGTGGACAGGCCTATGGTGTCCTGCAGGTCCTCTTGCCGGCGCTGAAATGCAAATAAGTATACCATGAGAAGTACAATAGAACCACTTTATACTGACCAAAACAGATGCATAAAATATACCCCAAAATGAAATAAGACTTGGGTAGTATCATTCTGTTCCCTCAGGAAATAAAAATACATCTTTATACAGAAATTATTTATTTTGTGCAGCTGAAAAGTGAAACACTACTGACAATAGAAGTAGTCATAACTGTTAATTTTTTAATGATCTACAGATGAAGTTACTGTGGGATTACAAAGCAGGCTTCCCCAAAATACATTAATATTTACTAAAAGTTGAAATTTGAGTGATAAGGAAAACACATATGAAACGGGATAAAAGGGGAGACAAATATCCACTGCAAACAGGAAATGGAAATGAAGAGTTGCAGAAACCACCTGTAATATAAAAGGCTATATATAAACGATTAAATATGCTGACTATCTGTATAGTCAACAGCTGTTGCATCAAAACACTTTGGTGGACAAAACAACTAATTTAACATTTGTGTAAGACTGCTACATTACCAGGGCTGGAGAATGTGTCCTTTCCTCAGTTTTGTATGATCACGGAATTTGAATATATAATTAGTAGAGGTGTGCTCACTGAATTTGAATATATAATTAGTAGGGGATGCAGGGGGTGAGTGCAGTGGGGCTTCATCCCCGCAAAAAACATTTTTGTAGTTGCAAGGTCCAAGTCTACTTCTTAGAGCATATTCAGCTCATTGTCAACCTTTTTCTTTTTTGTGTGTTGATGTTAATGTCGACAGTTAGGTGTTTAGCTATTTTTATGTACAGGTATCTTTCTTTCTATCTTTATATAGATAAATAGATATTGATTTATGTGGGTATACTTAAAATAATCTGAACAGCATAATATCAACAGCAAAAATATTGACAGAAAAACATCTAAACTCAAAAATGGCTCCTATGCTGCCTCTTACTCTAACATCAGCTCCAACCTTTACTTCTCAACTCCTCTTCTCTGTTCCAAACCCTTCATTCTCCCCTCTAACTATTCCTACACTATAAACAAAATTTGCTAAAATACCTTACTCCCTTTTTTCTCTCTAAGCTTTTAGACTCTTGCTGCAGGCTATATTACATCTTTTCTTCCCTTATACGTTCTAGTGACATTCACCCCAACCCAGGGCCTCAAACCCCACTTTTATCTCAACACTGTAACTCTCCTAAACTGGCTAAAGGTCTCCATTTAACTAGTATAAACTTCCAAAGAATTTGTAATAAAACCTCCAAGCTCCATGCCTGTCATTCAAAATAGAACCCACATCCTAGCTGCCACTGAAACTTGGTTAAAACCCTCCATTCAAGGCAATGAATTTCTCTCTCCCAATTTCAATGTAATTAGAGCAGACAGACATCATAAAAAAGGAGGTGGTTTCGCATTGATCTACCCTAATGCTCTCAATATAGCCCCATATACTGATCCTATTCCACATTTTCAAAATGCCAAGATCCTAATCTCATTTCTGGACATCAATAACTCAAAAAAACTCTGCATAATAGTCATTTACATTCCCCCAGGAAACAACATCCTAGTTTTAGAAGATATACTATCCTGGGATTCCTCTAATATAAAAAAATGAAACTATTATTTTAGGCGACATGAATATCGACTGGGCTTCTACTTCCTCCAGTCTCCCTCTAGCATAAATGTATTTCATTTTACACAAATCAATACAATCACTAGATTTAGCTATAAATCTGATAAAGGCTCAATACTAGACTGGATCTTGGTCTCCGACCCATCCAAATACCCTGTCTCTGGGACCATGGCAAACTCCTTCAGTGACCACCTCCCAGTCTTTGTTATACGAAACTGCTCATCTCCTCTCAAAAACCCACAAATACAAGGTAATACAAGACCTATCAAAATTCTGTCCTCAGACCTTCAATAGAATCCTAAGTAACTACAGTTGGAACCGTCTTAAAACCCTTTACTTCAATAACTCCTTTCTAAATATCCTGCACAGCTTAGCACCTACCAGATCCAGAAGAATTAAATCCAACTATGACCCCTGGAGTTCTAACTCTACCAGAGAAATTATGAAAAGTAGGGAAAAGGCCTGGAAATGGTGGCTCACTTCCAAAACTCCTTCCAGCCTTATCCATTATAAACAGCTTCGAAACCAAGTCAAAAAACGTATCTGCAAAGACAAGAAACAATATTTCTAGAACTTACAAACAAATAGGAAAAATAATCCCAACCTTTTCTGGTCTTCTATTAATAATCTCTTACACCCTGGTACAAAATCTAATCCTTGTCCATACCCTAATATGCCACCTGACCTCATCGCCTCTAAATTCAACTCCTACTTCATTGATACTATAGCCAATCTTACTACCCCCTTCTCCTCAGCCCTACCAACCAACCATATCCCTATATGTCCATGCTGGTGTGAATGACCTGAGATGTACCTCCCTGGACTACATGAAAAGAGACATAGAGGAGCTCTCTGAGCATGTAGCCCAGGCCGGTATGACCTTGACCTTGAGTAGCATCTTACCCTCACCAAGAATGATGCCACAGTATGAAGACAAGATTATCAATTTCAACAATTGGCTTAAGTATTGATGTCATTCAAAGGGGATCCAATGTCTGTCAGCCTGGGATGACATGCTCGACAAGCCACGATGCTTCGCTAGGGATGGCTTGCACCTGTCACCCCTGGGCTTTCGGATATTGGCAAAGGCTCTTGCTACCCCCATAGTGCCTTTTTTAGGCAAGGCTCAAAAGACAAACCCACCTCCATAGGTATCACAAGGGATAAGAAACTAAGAGTAATGCTACTCAACGCCAGAAGTCTAAACCTCAAGATGCACGCACTCGAAACTCTCCTTAGCATGGAGAACATCGATATCTGTGCAGTAACAGAAACCTGGTTCAAGGCTCTCGAGAGCACCCCAGTACTACCAGGTTATACCTCATACCATGCTTTTCGCCCCCAAAACTTGGACTGAACCACAAAAGGAGGTGGAGTATCAATATTCACAAAGATACCCACACCTCCAGGTTGGTGGCACAGCACGAGGCATCAGAGACTATCCATGTGCAACTAACAGTGGGTAAAACTGCCTTCCAGTTTATAGCCTGCTACAGACCACCCTCCCAAACCCAGGAACCCCACTCGGCCTTCCTGAGAACACTGGAAATTATGAAGGTCTCTCCAAACACCATTATATTGGGTGACTTCAACTACCCAACCATAGACTGGGAGCATTACTCTAGCTCCAACACCCTAGCCCAAAGGTTCCTAGAATTTATAAACTCAAATGCTATGGAACAACTTGTTACCACTCCCACAAGAGGGGAAACATACTGGACCTGATCATCACCAACATGGGGACTCTATGCTCCAGATCAGAAGTGTATCCCTCACTGGTAAGATCAGACCATAAACTAATCTCACTGGATATTCACATCCCGACCCCACCCCATGCCCAGAAAACCACAGTGAAAAACTTCTCTAAAGCAAATTTCACACTCCTCAAAACCGAGGTGGAATCCTTCAAAGCCCCTGGGCCTGTGGATAATACGGCCCAGACCGCAAAATCCTTTATAAACGCATTCTATGAACACCTTCAGGAATGCATGGATCATGCAATCCCAAATAAAACCAAGACCCAATACTCCAAAGGCAGACGTCCTGTCTGGTGGACCCCAGCCATAAACAGACTATACAATAGAAGGAGGAAGCTACTACATGATAGAGCAAAATCCCAAAAAGGGAAGGCATCTCTGATCAGTATTAGCAAAAAACTACGGGCACTCATAAAATCGTCTAAGGCCAGCTTCGAGAGAAAAATTGCACAGGACACTAAGGATAATCACAAGGCTTTCTTTAGTTATGTGAGGAACCTGGGTGGGAATTCCCAGATATGCTCAGAATTGGTCCAAAACGACAAAAAATACACCGAACCCACAGACATTGCCAACATCCTAGCTGACAGGTTCAGCGCAAACTTCTCCCCCCCCCTCCCCACCAAAAGGGCTAATATCTATCCCAGCAGAGTGCTGCCCCCCTGACATCTCAGATGCTCAGGTAAGAGCTGCCCTCTCCAAAGCAAGAAACACAGCATCAATGGGATCAGACGGTGTCCTGGGCTGCGTCCTACATGAACTAAAAGAAGAGCTAAACCCAAACCTAAAACTACTGTTCAATCTCAGCCTTACTACAAGATATGTACCCAAAGAGTGGCGTACAGCAACAGTGGTCCCTCTCCAGAAAGGTGGTGCCTCAACGGCTCCTGGAAACTATCGCTCCATAAGTCTCACTAGCTTGGTCTGCAAAGCTATGGAAAGGATCATCATGGACCTTATAAATAAAGATATTGGGGACCTACAGACACTGGATCCTACCCAGTTCGGCTTTGTTAAGGGCAGATCCTGCCTCTTAAACCTGGTCGATTTCTTTGAAACAGTCACCAAGGCCATTGACAAGGGGAAGGTGGTCCACACAGCCTACCTGGACCTCGCAAAAGCCTTCGATACAATACCCCACTCGGGCATTATAGATAAGCTCACCAGCTTAAATATAAATCCCTATGTCACTAGATGGGTTGCAAACTGGCTCAAGGACAGAACCCACATGGTTAGAATAGCTGGAGCTATGTCAGACTCCAAACCAGTTACAAGTGGCGTCCCACAAGGCTCAGTCCTGGGACCTCTCTTGTTCAGTATATATTTCTCGGAGGTACAGGCCAACATGGAAGGACTGTGGCTGACCAAGTTCGCAGATGACTGCAAACTGGGCGCCATAATAGACTCTCCAGCCGACACAAGCATCCTCCAAAAGGGCCTCATAGAAACAGACAACTGGTGCCAGAGCCATGGCCTCAAGCTAAACGCCAAAAAGTGTATAGTCATCCCCTTTGGCAAAAACAAAGTGCCCACAAATTGCCACATAGGTGGTAATCCATTAAGTACAGAAGAAGTAATTAGGGACCTGGGGATCCAAGTAGATAGCAATCTCTCATTTGACAACCACGTGGCCAAAGTGGTTAGAAAAACATTTTATATAGCCCACCTAATCATGAAGGGATTCACATCTAGATCAGGGGAGGTCATCGTGCCTCTTTACTCATCCCTCATCAGGCCCATAATTGAGTACAATGCCCCTTTTGGGATGTACCTTACCAGACACCTGCAGCAACTGGAAAGACCCCAAAAGTACCTCACCAAGAGGATCAAGGGGCTCAAACAGATGCCGTATGCTGTCCGGTTAAAGAAACTCCAGCTCTACTCAGTGGCATACCGCCTGCTCAGAGGCGATCTGTGCCTGACGTATAAAGCCATGTCCAACCCGGAATTAATGGACATGCTGCACCTCAGAAAATCCAAATGCCATCGAGCTACGCGCTCGAGGGACTTGAACCTCAGCATTGAAATAAATAGGACATGCTGGAGGGACAGATTCATAACCCAGAGGCTCCCTTCACTCTGGAATAAAATCCCAGTCCAGGTTAGGCAGAGTCCCTCATTGACTCTCTTCAAGAGGAATCTTGATGAGTGGATGGGAGATCGTAGGTTTTCCCCGGGTATCACTTCTGTGTCACTGTTAGACAGAGGCACAATATACTAACCTCGAAAAAGGGCATAGCAAATTTAATTTAAAATGGGTGGCGAAAGCCATACACACTCTGGCTAGGCTTATAAATGCCCTAGGGCAGACAGCCTAGTATGAACCTATGAACCTACCTCCTCTCCAAATATCCCTACTCAAAACTGCATTAAGGAACCCCCCCACCAACTAGAATTCAATCTCTCCCCATCTCCACAACCTTTATAAAAAAACTCCTTCAGAATCTAAAGCCCTGTTCTAATTCTGCAGACAATATTTCTACCAAATTCCTCAAGATTGCTGCCGATGCAGTAGCCTATCCTTATCAACAGGTCCATCCAGGAATCCTACATCCCCTGGCTTTGGAAAAAAAAGCTATTATCCTCCCTCTTTATAAAGGTGGCCCTTCCTCTGATATCTCAAACTTTCGACCCATTGCTATTCTACCCCATCTCCAAAATACTGGAAAAATGCGTTCAAAAACAACTCATCTGTCACCTTCTAAATAATAACATACTCTCCCCAACCCAGCACAGATTCCGTCCAGGGCAAAGTACATCTACTGTCCTGATCTCCTTCTTGGATATTATTACCAAAGCTCATGACTTAGGTCATACAGCTCTCTTTCTGGAGCTATCAAAAGCATTCAGTACTATATCCCATGCAATTCTCCTGTCTCAACTCTCCTCTATAGGAGTATCCTTTCAGTCTCTTAACTGGTTTAAAAGCTATCTCTCAGACAGGCACCATGCTGTCAAATGGCAAAACTCTATTTCTCCCTACATTCACAACACTACAGGTGCTCCACAAGGCTCAATTTCAGGACCTCTTCTATTTAATATATTCATAAATAATCTTCATCAAACTATCCCAAATGCCTCCCTAGTACAGTATGCAGAGGAAACGACCATAATTTGCTCTGCACCTAACCCAGTCACTCTCCAACAAATGACTCAAACAGCATTCTCTAGAGAAGAATCCTGGCTCCTCAAAAACCATCTTTCTCTAAATACCAAAAAAACTAAACTTATGCTGTCTACCTAAAAAGAAATAAAGCATTCAACATAGAATATTTCAACATACTCTCACTAAACTCTATTAAAATCGAATTAGTAGCCAGTTCCAAACTATTAGGAGTCATAATAGACGAAAACTTAAAGTTCGACCTGCACATCCAATCCAGTATTAATAAAACCTATAAAAAACTAGGGCTTCTATAAAGGCACAACAGGTTTCCCTCCTTACCAACTAAACAAGCTTTAGCCCTCTCCTATCTTCTACCATCTTTAACCTATGGTGCACCCTTGTTAATTAATCTGCAGTCTTCCCTGAAACTCAAACTAGAATCCTGCTTCAAAAAGATTGCCAAATTTGCCACAGGCAGCTGCTACTCCTCCTATCACTGCATTGCCTTAAGAAAACTACAATGGCTAGAATTCCCCCATTACCTATTACTCATACAGCTACACACCTCACATAAACTTATCTATACACCACAAGACTACCCGGCCCTTAGCTCCTTATTTGCCCCTTGCTCCCCTCTTAGGCGACTATGATCAGAACACCAACACTTACTCCAAATTCATAAACCAAACCTATCAGCAGGTAAACTATTATACTCTTGGATCATTGCCAGATTATGGAATAACCTCCCTTTCTCTATACGCAGTAAACAACATCCCTCTAATTTCAAAACTGCCTTACACAATCATCTCCTCTTTAATTGGATCTGTAACTGCACAAATGCACCACCTACAACCCATGAAGCCATCACTTGACCTTTTCTTCCCTTCAGTCTCAGGTTTGCTCCTTGCAGTTCTAGCCTAACTACCTTGCATTGCTCCTACGCTTTCTAGCCTCTCTAACCATTCTACCTCTTGCTCTATGTCTTCACTAGAGATAGCCTAAATTAAAATTTTCAGCGCCTTATTGACTGAGAATGTTTAAACTGATTCCTCCTGCTACTATTATTCCTTTTGTAACTACTTCATATCTGAACTTCCATTAAACTTTGTAATTCTACTGAACTTATTTGTATCTTATTTTCATATCAATTGCTTGTGACATAGAATCTGTAGCGCCTGACTACATAATTATGGTAGAACTTGCTGGGTCTACATTACAACGCTGAAATGTTGTAATATCGAACACCAGATGGTCGACCATATTCATCGAAATGTATTTACGTGATTTGATGAATACTTTCAAGGCAAAGATGTAGTTGGCCAACTACATGGTGTTGGCCTTTTCTCCTCTGTAGTGCGATCTCAGAGTTGGTATATTTAGTTAGGGGGGGGTGTGGGGGGCACAGTCCCCACATTGGGGGGTGTGGGGGGGGCAAAGCCCCCTACATGGGTGGGTTTGTTTTAGGTTAGGTCAGTTATGCTGGATTGCGGGGCAAGTGTTTCTTTGCACTGTAAGTATTCATCGATTTGTATAAATGCATTTCAATGAATACGTGTCGATGTTTAGGTGTTCGATAGACCCGAACTTGCTCACTATAAGTTGTTCCTATTGATATTCTGGATTTTTGCTTTTTATGTTGTGTTAGATTGTAATATTGTATTTAAATTACTTGTCTTGGAGCTTTTCTCCCAGAGCCTCCACTGAAAATGGGCTCGCTCTGGCCCAGTGGACTTTCCTGGTAAACAAATGCCAATAAAAAAAAAAAAAATAATAAAATAAAAAATATCTAAACAAAAAATATCTACAAAATCAAAGTTATATTAGGGAAGGAGTTACGCTCTTTACCTACTGTTATGTGACCTCACAGTTGTTATACATAAGTAGCAGGGGGTATGGGGGTGCAGGGGGGTCTTTCACCCCTGCAGAAACATTGGTTTTGGTTGTGATTAGATGTTGCCAATATTTTTTGCTTAGGCATTTTTTATATATATATATATATATATATATATATATATATATATATATATATATATATATATATTTTTTTTTTCCTGTCAATATTTTTGCTGTCAATAGCATGCTAGTTAGATTATTTTAAGTATAACCGTATATAATCGATAGATAGACAGATACATGTCTACTGCAACTATTTGCCAGAAAACTACATTGAGAAACATTCTGTTGATCAAATTACATCAGCAGAGCTTGTCATGGAAATCACCAAAATATCACAGAAACAAGTGTCTTAGCAGCAAGGCAAGCCCCCTGCCCCCCCCCCCCCCACACACACACATGGGAGACTGCATTTCAAACATCCTTTTAACTATATATAGACATATCTGTCATTCTCGTCTTCTCTCTCTCTCTCTCTCTCTCTCTCTATATGTATGTGTGTGTGTGTGTGTGTGTGTGTGTGTGTGTGTGTGTGTGTGTGTGTGTGTGTGTGTGAGTGTGTGTGTGTGTGTGTGTGTGTGTGTATACACTAACTCTGAGATTGCACAACAGAAGGGAAAAGGAGAAATTTCCTTAACTTTGTGGTTTAGTGATCTCATACAAATACACAGCATACAACAATGAAAATGGAATTGATCAAACAAGCCGACAATCTTTGTGGACAACAACACTTGGACTTTTTATTATCTGTTTTTTAGTTCATTTTAATAGTATGCATCTGTTTTATCTAGTCAATTTGGGCCCACAGTTAGTGAATTCAGTAGATAGCTGCACTGTACTGTGACATTTTGTGTGATCAGGCTGTTGGAGTGTAACCCTGCCTTCTTTCTTGTGACAGGAGTCACAGGTGGGCTAACTTGGCAGTTGCTCTGAGGCAATTTTAGGCCATTCAACAAAATAGGTAAATATCTGAAGAATTTTCCCAGCCTCTTACCCTGTTCTCCTTGTGTTATTTCCAGGCTATGTCTTTCCTGTGCATTTGTTTTAAGGTGGCTCCAGGTCATTCATCCACATAGCTAATAGTCTGAACATGTTTTCTAGTCTCCCACCGTCTTCCTGATATGTTGTTTTAAATTGCTACTGGTTTGAAATAGTTCCAAGCCATCCAACAACAGACTAAATGTCTGATGAATTTTCATTTCTTGTTATCTGTTTTTAAGTTCATTTTAACAGTCTGTATCTGATTTAGCTAAGGTTTTTAACAATGTACTTGGCAGTTCCAGTAAATGACTGCAATGCATTTTGCCATTTAAGTGGTCTAACTGTTGGAATTATACACTGGTTTCTTTCTCATGATTGAAGTAGAGCCAGTCAAGTTCAGAAGTACTGGTTGCTTTAACACATTCAAGCCTATAGTACTTTTCTTACATTTTTCCAGTTAACACCCATAGCTCCTTATGGTGTCCAGATCTTTTTTGGGTCTGGCTTCTTTAACTAAGTGACTGACCAGTTAATAATAGGCAGTATTAGAAAGAGCAGGTATTTATTAACAAGATTACACTAAGTCTGTTAATCTACGATATCCTGCAGTGGAGAAATAGATTACTATTTGCCACTGATTATTCATATTTTCATATTTATGTTCATTTTTTTCATAATTGAGAGATCTATATGCTCTTGAGGAATACAGTGGTGGACAAGAAAATTCATTCTCAATGTTCAGTTTTAACATACTATAGTGGAGATATTGCTAGTCGTTTGTTAGTAATTATGAAAATATGCAGTTTTTCCATATGTACTTAATATTTCAAAAACCAAGTGACCTGGCATCAGATGAAACCTTAGATGTTGTTGAAGGAAACTGACTGTGATATTTGCACTTTAAGTTGCACATCTTGATTGATATTCAGTGTTATTTATATTGCTAATTATGTAATTAAGCATATGCTTTCATATTTCTGTAATTCTCTCAATGAACATGTACTCAGTGAGGAATTTATTGCTATCATGTGAAAGTTTATGTCTGGTTAACAAAATAATTTTAACAATATATGTCTGAGTTGCACATTTCCAACCTGTGACAATTTGTTTGTGAAAGTTTAGCGAAAATTATAATTCTGAGTTTGTGTGAATTATTACTATAGTATAGTATTTAATGAAACACTATGAATGCACTTATTATCACTATACAGATGTTGACATTGCTATATGTACATTTTTAAAAGCTTCTATTGTTCATTGTTCCCAAAATGTTTGCATTTGTTCATCTTGTGCTTTTTAAGTTGATTTTTCAGAAAACGCTCCGAAATGCAAGGATTTGTGCAGGCTGCTACAGGTGTGACATTCCACATTACATAGGTGTTAATGAGTTAGCACAGTTCCAGGACCTTCAAAAACAGAGCTAAGTATCTGAAGAATTGTCTCACCTTCATCCCTGTTCTTGTTGTGTTTTTAAATCCAGTATACATAATGGATACATACTCAACACTAGTAACTCTGTCTGTGAGAGGTATAAATATTTACTTGATCTGGAGGCTTCTCTCTCACCTAAAAACTTGTCCTGTTAACTTCCCATTCACCACAGTCCTTCAGTAATTACACCAAAGTGTCTTATACTGAGGCTGTACAAGAATCACTAACAAAGCCTCCTAAAGATAAGATTAAGTCTCGGCAAAACTCAGACTTCTCACCCACCTCCTACATACGACCAGTAAAGAGGAATTCTGAGCAAAAACACTCCAAATATTCCACTTTGGACCAAAGCAGCAATAAAAATGTTTTAGTGATAGGTGACTTTATTGTCAAGCACACTGACTCATCCATCACAAGTTTGGTCAAAGAAAGGGTTGCAATGAGCTCTCTTTCAGACCCTAGTATTTCTGACATTACAAGCCCCCAAAGAACCTTAAACCCTGACACATATGACCGTGACACGGTAGTGGTACATGTGGGAGTGAATGGCATGAGATATAAAACACAGACGGTCATGCAGAGACATAAGTCAGAACTTTCCATGCATGTTACAAATGCAAGTAAGACACTAGTCATGAATGGAATCCTTGCTTTACCCCTAATGATGCATAGATACAAATAAAAGATAATTAGCATCAATAATTGGTTAAATAACTGTTTTCATTCTAGGTGGGTCCAGTACATCAGAATGGGACAAGATTCTTGATTGCCCAACATACTTTACTTAGGATCTTTTGCACCTCCCATTCCAAGACTTCTGCTTACTAGCAAAAACCTTTACTTACCCTCTTTTACTTACCCTCTTGTGCCTTTTCAACAGAGTCCAGTTAATGGACATTTAAATGTAATTAACATATCAGTCTCAAAACTGTATCATATTAAGGTGGCTCTCTTCAATGCCAGAGGTCTAAACAATAAATTGCCAGACGTTGAAGCACTCCTGGATGTGGAAGACATTAATGCATGCATAGTTACTGAGACTTAGGTTAACTGTAAACAAAACATATCTTCTGTACCTGGTCTTGTGAGTTCATGCCTCCAGAATCAATGGTAACTGTGGTGGAGTCTCTGTATTTGTCAAGGAGCATATTATCTATAGGCCTATTCCTAGGGACCCACAAATTGAACTCACTGAATTATAAATCAATCACTCTGGATATGATTAATTGTCAACTAATAACTTGTTACAGAACACATTCTTTGCCCCCTTATGAACATATAAGATTCATCACTGTCCTAAATTATCTCCCTGTTAGCAAAAACACCATTATTCTTGCTGACTTTAACTACCCTTCCTTAAAATGGGACACCAATACTTCCATGTGTGATATGTCCTAATATTCCTAGACCTAATTAAAAAAATTACTTGAGCAGTTGATAAATAAGCCTACAAGAAAACCCAGTATTCTTGGTCTGATTCTCATAAACATGGCTGCCTCATGCAACACTCCTCTTGTATCTCATTCCCCAGTGAAATCTGGCCACAAATGTGTGACCTTCTCCTTAAAACTTCAAAAGCTCCTACAGCAAACCCCACTGAAATTAAGGACTACAAATGTGCTGACCTCTAAATACTCCATGGCAAAACATCAAAATTCACTTATCTTGATACAGACGTAAGCTTCACTAATGAATTCTGCTCCATTTAGAAAAATGCATAATGACAGGAGTCCCTTCCAGAGCCAAGTATTATGGGAAATTCAAAAACAGACCACCCCAGTAGTCCGCTGCTATAAATAAACTATACAACAAAAACTAATCTCCTTAAATTGTTTAGTAGATCCAAAGGATGACAAATAAAGCAATATATATATATATATATATATATATATATATATATATATATATATATATATATATATATATAACACGTGTGTGTATATATCTACAGCTCGAGATTCCGATTTGTTCAATGAAATAACCAAGATTTACAATGATGTAGGAATCACAGAAATAAAATCTCTTATTAGACATCATCAGAGAAGAACTGATGTTTTAAGAATAGAAATAGAAGAGTTTCATAATGTTATTACACTACATCAAGATTTTGAAATTTCCCACCACTTATTTGACAGCATAGCCCCCAGACTTAGTAGGTGGGTAGCCACTATCCCTCATAGAAAAAGGCACAAATTAAATCCTGACTTAAAGCAATATCAGAGTGGTGTGGCATACAGTATCAACAAGGATAGACATTGGCAAACATCTTTGAAGTGTTCAGGAAAGGTTGGTCAGCAATCACCCCCTCAGACCTAGGTTAATCACCAGGATTCAGAAGTTAACACAGAGCAACGATCTTACACTACTGGTACTTCTCGTATCACAGATATTGTCAGAGTCCTTCAGAAGCACAACAACCATTTTTATCCCACGAGCAATGCAGTTTGCTGAATTTGGGAACTAGCACAAATGATACTTCTCTTAATACAGACATTGTACAGAGTCCTTTAGTAGCACAACAATATTTTTTTATCTCAAGATCAATAGAATGGGCTGAACACGGGGGCAGAAGGCCTGCAGGAATGTGAGAGGGAGAGGAAGGAGGAAGGTGAGAGGACATGGAATGAACAGATTGACTTTCACAGAGACAAGGATGGCAACAAAGGAAATGAAGGAAGACAGACAAGCACTACTTTCCAGTGCTGTGTTTAATTTAACAAATAGAGAATTGACACCAGAACACTTACAATTAATGAATAAAGGGTTCACTTTTACTCCCTCATAAAGAGCGAACATTACCAATGTTTTATTAGACTTAAGATTATTTTTAAGAAAACTGAATTTGAAACTGTATTTTCATAAGGAAGAAGATACTGAAGATGTCACTCAAATAGCTTTTACTAGCTACACTCCAGGATTCAAAAAGAAGAATCTTTTTAATCCAGTTTTAATCAGCACCTTACACACTTTTTTGAGAGTTTGCGAAAATGACATAAGGGAGCTTTTAACACTATCAAGTTACAACAGATGTTTTAACCTGACAACAGGAAACACAAGCACTAACTGATTTTAAACATGACAGGCAATTACAGATAATGAAAGCAGATAAGGACACGGGGTTAGTGCTAATGGAACAGAATGTTTACACACAAAAAAACTGAAAACATACTAGAGGACAATCAGTTTTACAAAGAAGTCACCTTGGATTATATTTATTCCCATTTTGCCACACTGACCATTTAATGAAAAACTGAGAAACTAACCAACACATTTCTCTGGAGGAACACCAATACCTTTTAGTTTTGAATCCTAATCTAGGGAAACATTTTGGTATTCCAAAAATTCAAAAATGACAGTGACCCACCGTTCAGACTTATCAGCTCTAATAAATGCACTAAAACTGAAAATATTTCTGAATATATTGATGGAGTTTTGAACCTGCTAGTACAGTCTACTCGGTTTTATATTAATGACTCTTGGGGTTTCCTGGATAAACTTTACAAATCTGGGATTGATTTCTCCAAATGCACCCTGGTTATGATGGATATTGTCACTCTATACACTAACATATGCCATGGAGAAGGACTTAAAGCCTTGGAGTTTTTTTCTTCTTGTATGCAAGGTTCAAGAAGAGCAGAATTAACACTCTGATTAGTCTGACAACAGCAGTTTTGAAAAAATTTTTTTTATTTTAATAAAAAGACATACCAACAGGTCAAAGGTGTAGCAATGGGGTCAAAAATGGCCCCAACGTTCGCTAACCTGGTGTTAAGTACATGGGAGTTGGAGACTCCCATTTTTCTTCCTGACTTCAGCAGTATTCGCCTCTATAGGCGTTTTATTGATGACATTTTTTTTTTTTTGTATGGGAAGGGTCTAAAACTGATCTGGACATTTTTGGTGATGTTCTTTCCAACAGCATTTCCTATATGGACTTTGTAGTTTCTGGCTGCAGATCAGAAGTCTTAGACACCACTTTATAAGTGAATGAAAATTCTGGCACACTCAGTTTTAACATGTTTAGCAAAAACACCTACAGAAACAACTTCTTAGACTTTCAGTCAACATCCTTTTTTGTTAAGAAAAATGTTGTCAAGGGACAGTATCAGACTTTCCAGAATTATTAGTGATGAAGAAATCTTTCATACAGAATGTGAGTTTCTGT